>NC_080425.1:2755000-3055000 GCF_029873635.1 Malania oleifera
TAAATGAACAAAACAAACACATCCAAAAGCGTGGCAAATTAAGATAGCTAGGATGCTGATGATGCAAACGAAAATAAGGAGACTCAAAATTCAAGACCTGAGAGGGCAGTCTATTAATTAAGTAAACTGCGGTAGATAATGCCTCAACCTAGAATTTAGAAGGAATAGAGGACTCAAGCAATAAGATGCGAACAACGTCCAATAGATGTCGGATCTTACGTTCGGTCACCCCATTTTGCTGTGGGGTATTAGGACAAGAGCGTTGAGACACAATGCCTTTGTGGTGTAAGAAATCATGAAACTCGTGGGACATGTATTCCCCACCAGAATCAGACCGCAAAATCTTAATACCTGTAGAAAATTGGGTCTTAATATATGCTACAAAGATCTAAAAAACAGACAAGACCTTGGATTTGGATCGAAGAAAAGCGACCCAAGTATATCGACTGAAATCATCAATGAATGTCACAAAATATTTGTATCGAGCATGAGAAATTACAGGGGAAATACCCCAAACATCACTATGCACAATATCAAAGCATTTTGCAGCACGACTACCATAAGAAGGAAATGAAAGAGTTTTACTTTTTCCAAGTTTGCATATTGAACAATCAAGTGACAAAGCTTTAGAAACATGTTCTTTATTGCCTAACAAACCAAAACTTAACATTTGAGACAAAACAATAGAGTTCCGATGACCCAAATGTTTGTGCCATATTTCACTCTGGGAATTAACTGTCATACAAGCCAAAGATAAACTAGGAATGGAAAAGTGCAATGGAAAAAGTCTGCCAACTTTAGGCCCCTTCGTGAGTATCTTCCCCGACACCTGATCCTGCACAAGACAACCATCACGGGAGAAATGAACATCACAGTTATTATCAACTAACTGGCCAACTAAGATAAGACTAGTAGAAAGTTCAGGAGATACATAAACATCTCTGAAAGAAGAATTAATATCCCTGACTTCATCAATAGCTAAATGACTCCCATTAGCTATTTGAATCTGGGATGAACCATGATAAGGGCAAACATTGCAAAAAGTGTCAGACAATCTAGTCATATGATTGGATGCAGTAGAATCAACAAGCCAAGATTGAGATGCAGTAGTACCATTACCTTGGAGCCCTAAGGCAGAAAAGGCTGACATAATCATTTGCTGAACCATCTTTGGAGTAAGGACAGATTGATCACTAGCTGTAGAAGAACCAGCAGAAGAAGGAAGAACCACAGCCTGATAGGCATGAGCTCGACGATTTTGGGGACGAATAGGACATTCTTTGATAATATGGCCCGACTTCTTGCAGTAATTGCAAGATTTCTTTGAACAGTGAGCAGCAATGTGCCCATACTCCTTGCAACTGAAGCATTGAACCTTCCGCATATCCCTACCCTTGCCTTTCCCATGAGCTGCATACGCAACGACATTAGATGTCATTTTATCTTGCTGAAAAATGAGTTGTGTTGCAAGAAGCTGCTCTGCCCAAATTTATTCCCCAAAACACACATCCAATGAAGGAGAAGGATCACAGTTCATCAAATTAGAGCGAGTTGCCTCGAATTCTGGTCGTAATTTCATCAAAAACTAGTCTTTTTTGCTCTATTCATGAACTTCCTAAATAGCAAAGAGAGATGCAACTGGAACCTTAGCATAAACCATGTCAGCAAATTCACCCCATAAGTTCTGAAACCCAGAAAAATAATCTTGAATGGAGAGATCGCCCTGTAAATCTCATATTCCAACTGAAAACGTTGAGCTGTGTTATCCTGATTATAAACTTTCTTCAAAAATTCCCACATACTTTTAGCAATCTTGTACGGTCTTAGATATTGGACAATCTGAGGATCAACAGATCCTAAGATCCATGACATTACTCTAGCATCTTTGATCTTCCACTGAGCCAATTTAGGAAGCTTAGTTGGAGCCGGGTCACTACCATCAATATGGCCCCATAACTCCTTCCTCATAACAAATACGCGGAATTAAAATTCCTAAGTACCATAATTTTTACCCGTGAAGCTCACACCACAAGAATCAGAGTTGGTAGTCATGATGGCCGTAACACAACAATAAAAGACAAGATAGAAAATGCGAAAAACACCAACCAACAAAGTACAAAGCAGCCCAACCCTTCAAAGCCCAATACAACCCAAAAACAATTGACTTAAAATAACCCCTCTTGCTTAATACACCAGAAGCAGGTCAAAACCAGTCCAACCAGCAAAGCCCAAACATCCCAACACAAAGAAAATAAGCCCAAAACAATTACCTGCCCTAGAAAGAGAAGCAACCGTGTGTGCAATACAATCTGTCCAGCACAACCAGCCACCCCAGATCAAGCCGATAGCCTCCAGGTATCACTGACAGCCACAAACTCCTCAGCCATGTGCAACACAGTCTATTGAGTACAACCAGCCACCCCAATTCAAGCTGACAGCTTCCAGGTATCTCAGACAGCCACAAACTCACACCAGATTGTCTCTACAGCACCACAATTATGCCCATAAACTACCAACCACAAAATTCTCCCAAGAATGTCTTGGCAGCACCACAATGATGCCTAGACACTACCGATAGCCACAAAACTCACACCACAATGAACCTCTAATGCCCGGAGATTTTCGAAACCAAAGAAAACTGTCTAAGGTGACTCAACAACCCTCACAATAATGAAAGAAATTGACTCAGAAAACCTAATTTAAGTTTTAGGCTCTGATACCATATCAATTGTATTGAATGCCTTCTTTGTGAGGGTTCTTCTCATTATATAGCAACGTTTGAGCTAATTACATGGCAGTTACATGACAGCTAATTACATGGTAGTTACACGGCTGAATCTCAGCAATTACATCAATCCTGTCTATCTAAATAGGAAGCTAAAATACACAGCTAATCACAAAATATTTACAGCTATAATACAAGAATCATGCCATAAATAGATAGGCTAATTATGGCTTGATATAATCTGACTGACATACGTGTCAGCTGTTTTGTTCACATTGAATCTGGCCCTATGACAAAAAGAAGGCATAAAACAACAAGGTTGGTGTAGTAGGAGAGAAAACTTATATGACTGGTTATAACATATTGGATTTGGTTTGATTGGGCTGACTAGCAAAAAAATGCTTTGCTATTTGACCATCTAGTTGGGGTTTGTTTAGTCGGTTTGATCCTTGCTTGTTCCACTACCATGCAATTTAAAGTTGTCGTTAGTTGGAGATGGAGATGAGAATAAAAGAAGAAGAGAAAAGAATATGACAATGGTTTCTTAGAGCATTGTGTATAGCTCTAGTTTTATCTCTAATATATTAATAATAAAACGACATACAAGAGAAAACTACCCTTGCTCACACTTCATAATGACCAAAATAGCATATTCTCTTCTAATACTCCTTCCAAAGTTGGAGTCATCTAACCTCAGTTTGTTACAACCACAAGACAAGCTAGGCTTAAATAAAGCCTTCGTGAAATTGTTGCCTAAGTGATCTATAGATTTTGGAGTTCTCACAACCTTCTTTTACATCACACCCCTTACAAAAATGATAGTCAACTTTAATGTGCTTTGTCCTCTCATGAAATAGTGGTTTGCCAGCAATATAAATGGCAATTTGATTACCTCAAAACATATTTCTGGATTTTGTTACCAAGAATCTCGTCTCTAACGTAAGAAACTTTAACCTCATAAACTCACTTTTATGACCCATAGATTGGAATCCAACACAAGATTATAATGGTCTGTTTCTTGCTATGCTAGGTAACAAGAATATCTCCCACAAATGAACAGTAACCAATAATAGACCTTCAGCCATCAATAGATCCATCCCAATCTACATGAGAGTATTCCATCATCTCAACTTCCTATTACATTTATATATCGAACATTTGGAGGATAGCATTTGAGATGCTGTAGAATCCTACAAACGACTTCTTAGTATGAGATCGCTTCACACCTTGTGGTGCTTACACCTCGCCTCTCGAAGTTCTGTTCAAAAACCTTGTCCGGTTTGGGATTTTCCATAAATTGAGTCACCATCCCCACAACAAAGGATGTGCCAAGCCTTGTGATGGTCAAGTAGATCAATTCACCTATCAATTGACTTAATTGATGTTTGTCTTGAAGTTTCAGTTCTACATCCCAAGACAACTTCATGTCAAGATCCATAGGAGCATCGTGCAGTACCCAGCATATGAGTATCACTTAGCAAGTCTAAGGTACATTTTTGCTGAGATAGATTCAATCCTTTCTTACACAGTACAATCTTAATATCAAGAAAGCATGTAGGGTACCCAAGTCCTTGATTTGAAATTTTTCTTGAAGCTGCTGCTTGACATTTGCAATTTTTTTTTTCTACCATACCAAGTCAAACCAAGCTTATATAAGTGCGCAAGATAGTCTCTAAATAATCAGTATCTTACGTTTGAGTGTGCCTTTTGGCAACCATCAAGCTTGAAACAATTCAATAGAGCCGTGAGGAGCATATTTGATGGTGTAGACCGAATGACACCTAACCAACTCTTTATATGAATAGGAAGATCCACTAGGCCCCATGTCCCTCAAGTGGTCAGGGTATCCATTTCTACATGTATAGCATACTTCCACCTAGGTTTAATAAGCACTTCAACATGTGAGGAAGGGATAGAAATAAAGAAGATGGACAAGGCAAAAGAACACATAGGACTAGGAAGGTGAAGAACCACAACATAATGAGCAATAGTATAAGCAACTAAGGATTGCTAAATACATGTTTGGGTTTCTTTCCAATGAATAGTTGGCAAGTTCAAGTCATGCTGGGATGGAACTAGAAGTTGAAGAACTAGAAGTAAAGAGCAAAAGTGGCGGTGACATGGTGTTATTGATGTCTGTGCCTACTTTCCATCATTCACAAACCTTTAGTTGTTTCTTTGGGTCAACAGTTGTTGGATTTGGAGCAAGAGCGCAAGTTTCTCGAAAGGGATAACAGTATGATCAATACACAAGGAGACTAGAAATAGTTGATGAACTCAAAATAGATTCATCCAAGGATGACCTAGCACCAAAGAAATAGGGTGTTCCCTGAGAAAAGGTAACATCTACACTAGCTTATTTCTTGCTAGTGTGGGCATCATAACAACTGTTGAGAATTCCACTTGTAAGTTGCCCCATATTTGAAAAATGAAATAGAGTATAGGTGCTTGTATACATGGTTGGACCCAAAACCTAATAGGCTTAACCTTTTGGGTCATTTTGGTGCTCACCCATGTGTATCAAGCCTCCATGAAGACTTCCCTATTGCTAACAAGTAATATCAAAGCTGATAGTTCATAACAGTGGGCGAGTGATAATTTAAAGTCAAGTTGTGAAACTAATTCTTCTGATGTGCTGCCAGTTGGACAACCAAATGTGACTGAGACCAATAAGGATCATTTAGGCCTTGTTGATGGATTCGAATAGAGTCAGGATGTGGGAAGTAAGTTTGGTTTGGAGGCATATGAAATGCAATCCGAAACATGTAAGGTATGAGCGTAAGGCCCACTTGAGCAACTATTGGAGAGTTGGGTTTACTCCTATTAAAGAGGGCTCAACTATTCATGCATGTGTTCCTACGGATGTAGACATGTGGAAGAGGAGGGGTGATGAGTGGACTCTCATGGTTTCATGCCCTTTCCCATGGTAGAGTGATGACTCCTAATTGGTTGCAGGACAAGTAATGGCTTCTGTTAAAGGGGGAGAGACTAGAACTCACAAGTGAGGGGGAGATTGTTGAGAACTTCACTTGTAAGTTTGTCGGAAAAATAAAGTAGAGGATGGGTGTTTATATACATGGTTGGACCCAAGATCCTATAGGCTTAAGCTTTTGGTTCAAGTTGGTGCTAACTAATGTGTATCAAGCCCCCATGAAGACTCCCCCGGCGCTCACAACATCTATATTGTTTCTGAGTTTGCGAGTACCCAATAAAGACACTTTAACAGCATGAGGAAAGAATTTATACTGATGTGGAACATGAACTAAACATGTGCACCCACAATCACAGGGCAGAAAAGAAAACATGGAGGTTCTGGGTTCACAATAAGGGAGGGAACTTTTCCTCCTTGGAACATTCGAGGCATCCTGTTAAGCAGAAACAGGTTGTATGAAGACGCCCCCTCAGAACATTGGAGGCATCTTGTTAATTAGAAATAGGCTGTATGAAGAGAATGTGTCCAAAGGGTTTCAAAAACATGCAAATGAAAGATTTAAGACTCTGCTATGTCAAGTAATTGCCCTTTTTTCTTTTTCTTTTTTTTTTTTCCCCCAGCTATTCCATTCTGAGGGTATGTACACATGAGTTTTGATGAATAATCCCTTTGGCCAAGCAAAAAAATATTGAAGCTCATTTTTAACAAATTCAAGTGCATGATTAGATTGAATAATTTTAATACTAATGTTAAACCGAGTTCCATTTTTTTGGTAGAATTTAGTAAATACATTAATAAATTGTAGACCTTGTCTTTAAGATATAGATCAGGTCATACACAAAAAAGATCTTCAACACAGGACACAAAATTTTGAGGACCATATATGTTGTAAAGTTGGAGATGGAGAAAAGAAAGAAGAGAAGAAGAAGCAAAAAATCTATCAGCTGTTTCCTGGAGTATTACATACACTCCAGGTCTGTCCTCTTATGTATTAATAGTATATTAGAAATAGAAAGACATGCAAGACAAAAGTACCCCTATTCGCACCTCATAAGTACTAAAATAGCATATTCTCTTCTAACGAAGGTATATGCTCCTGGTTCACGCAGCACACTCCCAAGTCACAATGAAATCAAGAGTGCTTTGTAAGGGCTCCAGGTTGCAAATGTTTTTTTTTTTTTCACTTTTTTTGGAATCTGTGGATGAAATATATATATATATATATATATATATATATATATATATCTGATGATACATTGCTCCCCATTTCTTTCTTTGTTTCTTTTTTGTATACTCCATGAATTCTTCGTCTAAGACACCATTGTCTTTCTTTACCCTTCTGTGAAGTATTCAGTCATTAGAAAAATAAGTGCATGAAATAATGTTGCATGATTTAGCATGGTTTTCGGACTGATCATCCCACTTGGGCTCACATGTCTGAGAATTGTCTGCCTTTCTGCCTTTAGAGTTTGGGTGTTCTTTAGATTCAAAATTTGTCATAAACATTCCAAAAATTGATAAGTTTTTCTTCATTTCCCTGATATTGAAAGAAACAATAAAGGGAACTCAGCCACGATCATTAATGAACATCTCCATTTGATGGGATGATGTCAGATGTTTTAACAGTGTCTCAAGTGCTTCTATCTTTTTGGCGATGGGTACAATTGAAATTTTTACCGACTCTTTTACTTTTGCTTTTTATTGGACTTGGCTATCCACTGAATTATGATTTAATCATCTTATCAGGTGCTATACCAGTACTAAACCAAGTTATGACTGCCACAAGAGGTGCAACTGATGCTTTTTCTGGTGTTGGTCGACATGTGAATAGTTCTGTGAGTGAAATCTGTGTTTTCCCTACTTATTTTTGTATTTTCTCTGAGTTTGCTGTATTCTATTACAATGTAAATTCTTCATGATTTTTAATTTCCGTCTCATTTTTCAGTTGAGGAAGTTGGGGGCAAAGAGCATTGAAGCGGGGATTGGATGTGGACTTGGATTTGGCCATGGTTTTGGAGTTGGTATGTGCTGCATTAGGGCTCATCGGTAGGAAATTAATATTAAATATTGCTTCAGATCTTTGTATGATATTAATGCACTGATATTTAGATATATTATAATGCTATTCTTGCAATTAACTAATGATTATCTACTTGGTGCAAATTTGTAATTATTCATGTAGAATCGATTGGAGAGATTGTTCTGATTGCTTTTTTCCCCCCCTCCTCTATTCGCTTTTGGTCATTTCTCATGATGTCACTTAGGATAAATCAAAGTTGAGTTCCTTTTCATGCTTGTATGATTTAAGCTTTCTAAATTAATTAAGCATCACCTGCTGAATCTCATTTTTTTCCTTCACCTTGGTCTTTGTCTAGGATTCTTGCAAAAGTTATCTAGGCTTTTAGAATTCGATTCTTCTGCTTGAGATCCAGGTTCTGAATTGGATTCTTGCTAAAGTTATCTAGGATTTTGAGTTGAAGCATTTCTTTTATTCACAGTGATCATATCTGTTTTAGCTTCTTTTTTGGCTGTCGATGAGATCTTCTCCCTCCTTTGATTTGTTTTATTTTTATTTTTATTATTTTTTTCTCATATTGATTTTGATTTTTGGTTAGTACAGTAAGATTTGTGTTTTTTGATTTGTAGGCTTAAAATATGCATTTAATTTATCATTTTTTTATTTAAGTTCATTGCCTTTTAGTTTCAGCCATGGTGAGATCTTCTCCTCTTTTGTTAAGTTCATTGCCTTTTGTTAAATCTTTTATTATTATTGTTGTTGTTGTTTATGATTTGTAGGCTTAATATATGCATTTTTGTGTTTTCCATTTGCAAATCTTGGTGTATACAAGATTTTTCAAAAAGTACTATTGGAGGGTTTTTTGTTTTTTGTTTTTTTGTTTTTAAATTTTAATCTAGCTTAGATTCACACCCAAAATTGTATGCTTTAGATTTTTAAATGCATTGTGTTGTTTGTGTGGTTTCTACTAGTTCTAGGATGTGATTTAAAAAATTGTCTATGTGAAATAAGTTTGCATTAAAAAAAAAAAAAAAACTCAAACTTGTACTTTGCCTGTATAACATAGATTTTCCTTGTACACATAGTTGGTCCCAAGTCCGGATAAAGGAGCAGAGTTATGTTAGGTGGCTGATAGCTAGCATAAACTTGATTAGAGCTTATTATCATGAATTCTTACCAAATTCACCTAGGTCAAGGAAATAGACCCAATCAATGTAGAAGGGAGAGGATTAAGAAGTTAGAATGATAAATTAGGACTAGATTCGCAACTTGGAATAGGGACACTTAAGAGCAAAAACATGGAAATAGTGGAAACAATGTTTAGAAGGAAAATTAACTTAATCTACCTTCAAGAGACGAAATAGATAGGGGAGAAATCTAATGAAATTGAAAAATCAGGATTTAAACTTTGGTACACTGGAAAAGAGAAACATAAAAATAGGGTGGGAAATATTGTAAGCAAAGACCTAAAAGATAGTGTAATAGATGTTAAAAGAATAGGGGATAGGATCATTAAAATCAAGATAGCCCTAGACATGGAGATAGTGAATGTCAGTGTGTATGCTCTACGAATAAGGTTAGCAGAAAATTTTAAAAGACAATTTTGGAAATATATGGAATTATGGATAGTATTTTACAAGGGATACCAACGTGTGAAAAGACATTCACAGGAACTTATTTAGATGGACACATTGGAAAGGATAATATAGGCTGTGGGAGGATGCATTGAGGCCATGGATATGGAGATAAAAATGAGGCTAGTGATACAATGTTAGATTTTGCCATGTCTTAAGATTTGGTTGTATTAAATACCTGCTTTATAAAAAGAGAAAACACTTCATAACTTTCAAGAGTGGGCTTAATATAAAGCAAATATATTTCTTCTTAACTAGGAAGGGGGATCGTCTATCTTTGTAATGATTGTAAAGTTATTCCAAGTGAAAGTTTGACCAAACAACATAGAGTCCCTGTATTAGATATACATACTAAATAATGGAAGAGAAAGGGTAACATAAATCAACACAAGAGAACTAAGTGGTGGAGCTTGATGGGAGATAATATAGTAAAATTCAAAGATAAAATGATCAAAGAGTGTGATTAGATAGTAAGGGGGTATGGTTGATGCAAAAACTGTTTGGAATAAAATGGCAAGCTCTATTGTAAGGATAGCAAAAAAGATTTTAGGTGAATCCAAAGGTAAATACTTGGGTAGTAATGAAAGTTGGTCATGGGATCAAGAAATCTAAAAAACTGTTAAGACAAAAATAAATTGGTATAAAATATGAAAAAATTGTAGAAATATAGAAAAGCTTGAAAAATATAAAGAGGTGAGAAAAAATGCAAAAAAAAGATTGTTAATGAAGCTAAACATAGAGCTTGTGATACTTTATATTCTAGACTGGATACAAAAGGAGAAAAAAACATTTATAAACTTGCTAGAGCTAGAGAAAGAAAATGTAAAGATTTAAATGATGTAAAATGTATAAAGGACGAGAATAATAAGAAAGAAATGCAAAGATTTGGGTGATGCAAAATATATAAAGGAGGAGAGTAATAATGTCTTAACTAGAGAAAGAAGACATAAAAGAGAGATGGCGAAGATACTTTGATAAGTTGTTTAATGAAAACCAAAATGAAAAATTGAACTTAAAAGTGACAAATGAGGAGAAGACTAAAAAATAGGGAATTTATTCGCAAAATTAGAGTCCTTGAAGTTAAGATAGTGTTTAAAAAATGAAAAGTGAGAAATCTATAGGACTAGATAAAATTTCAACTAAAGTTTGGAAATGTTTAGGGAATAAAGGAAATATTTGGTTAAATTTAATGTTATTATAAAAAGAAAATGTTGGAGGAATGGAGGAAAAATACGTTCATACCTTTATATAATAAAAATGTGATATTCAAAATTGTAATAACTATCGTAGAATTAAGATTATGAATCTTAAAATGAAATTATTGAAAAGGATAATTGAACATAGGATAATACTAGAAACGAGGATTTTAGAAAATCAGTTTAGTTTTATATCTGAGAGATCAACAATATAAGTTATTTATCTTTTAAGAAGTTTAATGGAAAAGTTTAGGAAAAAGAGAAGTGACTTGCATATTATTTTCATTGATCTAGAGAAAACATATGATAGAGTTCCTAGGGAAGTTCTTTGGTGGGTCTTAAAAAAGAAGGGGTATGTAGTAGATATGCTAAGGTCATTAAGGATATGCATGATAGAGTAGTAACTAGCTTTAGTGCCATGGGAGGGAAATCTAGAGATTTTCTATCACAATAGGTGTACATCAAGGTTCTACTTTGAGCCCTTATCTTTTTACTTTAGTGATTGATGAACTTACTAGGAATACTCAAAATGAGATCCCTTAGTGTATGTTGTTTGCAGATGATATTGTGTTGATTAATGATAGTAGGAGTGGAATGGAATCTATGCTAGAATTTTGGAGAACTACATTAGAGTCTAAAGGTTTTATGAAGGGTGGGAATAAGACAAAATATATGAAATGTAATTTTAATAATATAAGGAGTATTAGTGGAGAGAAGATTAAACTTGATAATCAAGAAATTAATAGCACTAATAGATTTAGGTATTTTGGATTTATTATGCTAGTGGAAGGAAAAATTAAAGAAGATGTAGTACGTAGAAATAAAACAGGTTAGGTGAAATGGAGGAGTGCATCAAGTGTGTTGTGTGATAATAGAATACCATTAAAAATTAAAAGAAAAGTTTTATAAGACGGCTATAAGGCCGGCTATGCTTTATGGTTCAAAATGTTGAACAACTAAGAAACATATAGAAAAAATAAAAGTTGTTGAAATGGGAATGTAAAGGTGGATGAGTGGTACAATATTAAAAGATGAAATAAGAACGAGCATATACACAATAATATAGATATAGAACCAGTTGGAGACAAGATAAGGGCTTAGATGGTTTGGGCATTTGAAATACAAGCCTAGTAAAGCACCTATGAGGAGGAGTGAGTTAGTTATTATTTCTGGAATGAAAAGGGATAGGGGTAGGTTTAAAATAACTTGGAATGAGGTGGTGAGGAAGGATTTAATAACCCTTAATCTAATAGAAGAAAATACTCTCGATCGAGTGAAACTGTGTACTTTTTTGACATATTCATTTGGGTTTTTTTAACCCTATTTCTTTAAGGGTATGCCTTTTAATACAATAGTTATATGACAAGTGGTTTTTTTTTTTTTTTGGTTGGATAACTGCGTTGATGGAAAAAGATTAATGTAGTTGATCCCACCTAATGGGACTTAAGGCTTCTTGTTGTTTGTTGTTGTGGTACCTTTGTCTTTGTCTCCTTCTTGGGTTGTAGTCTTGTTACCCGTGCTTATTGTGATGTTTAAAATTAGTTGTATTCCCTGTAATGGGTGTTATCTATCATGTGTTTATCTTTCCACATGCTGTTGGGCTGCATGTGCGGGGGAGTGTTAAAGCTTGATACATCGTTGGCCCACAACATAATAGCTTAAGCTTTTAGGTAAAGTGGTAATCTAACAAACACTTCGTTTGAAACTACAACAACAATTTTCTGCCTTGGAAATAGAGATGAGAGACACCCAATGAGAATATATAACTTCAGTCAGCTTATTTTTCTTACTAAAACATTCTCAGTTCCTGCTGGAGATCTAAGGTTCCTTTTTCTTCTTCAGTCTGTTCATCTTATTTTCACAGATATTGGGTATAAATAAGATTATTAGGATTTGGTTTGCTAGATACACAGTAAAGTTAAAAATCTGTCATATGTTTAGTTGAGTTGGGTAGAGAAAATCAAATGTGTCTGCAGTTGCATGAGCTTCAAAATGAGGTTGATATGCTGTAACATAGTATCTGTGCAAGTAATGTTGATGAATTAGTATTATTCATTAACATCCTAAAGCTCACAGTTGAAAGTAAGAAAAAAGGAGTTTCATTGAGATTTTTATAGTCGAAGTTCCATTTTAGTTTTGTGGGGTAGCTGCAGTCTTAAGGATTCATATAGCCAATCCCACTTAGTGGACTTAAGGTTTGTTATTGTTGTTGTTGCAACCAACATTTTACTCTCGCACAATAACAAGTTTTTGTAAACAAATGCTGCCATATCCATACAGTCTAATATTCTCTATTTTAGAGAGCTGATACAAGGATATTTGTATGTTAGGAATTGCCGTGAAGCCTGGAGTGGTGAATCAAGTTCAGTCCTGTGTTTTGGTATGTGTTGGTTTCTTACGTATGTTTTGTTGTTTGCTAATTTGCTATTTGTCTAATGCTTGCTTTCCATATTTTCTAGCAAGCAATGGCCAAAATGATGATGAAATTTGGAATTGCTCCAAATTTGTCCATTGGTCAAGGTGTCCTGCCAGTTTCTTTGCAAGGTGTTAGGAGCTTGACTAGTGAACCATCCAACCAAAACCCCATGGGAAGTTTCATGCAGTTAGCGACAAAAATACCGGAATATTCATCCCAGGCCCTACCTAAAGATGGAAATCTGAGTGTTGTATCTACAGAAACTTCTGCATCAAAAAGCACTCCAATAGGTATTTCTGTTGGCAATCAATCAGAGAAAGTTATCAGCAGTTTTCTGCAGAATCCAGTTTTGAAAGAAGAAAACAATGACCTGGTATGCAGCATATGTAGTTTATATGTTTTTCATTTCCTTGATTGGTAGTTTCTATTGGTTAGTGCATCAACTTTTAGTTGGCCCTTCCTTTGATTTTTGAAATTCAAAATTTACTTCTATTAAATGCTCTATATTTAGGGTTTTGAAAACCATGAAATGAGGATATAGCATGTGGTTATTAGGATCAGGTTACCTTGAATTCTCCCTCCCCACCTCCCATTTTATAATTAGGCATGGGGTGAGCAATTTTTAGTTAATCACTTGGAAACCTGGAGGTCATATTTGAATAACCCAGAGATATTTTGGGACTCTTTTGTGGAAAACAGCTTATTTTTATTTTATAACAAAGCTGGAAAACAAGGTGGCATTTTTTGTAATTCTTTGGAAAACTGGAAATTGAAAAAATGAAAACTATTCACACAAGTGAACAGGCCCTTAGCTGCCCCATGGCATTTTAGTTGGTTATTTTAGTTTACAAGTGGAGCCATTGCAGAGTGCAGAAATAATCGCACTTGGTGATTTTCCAAAATTGAACTCAAATGTGTATTTAATGACCCCTCCATGATGTATGAAAACCAAAACAGCCAAAAACATTGTAGCTTAGCTCATGAGAATTGCAGAAAGCAGGGTCTAGCAAAGGTAATCATTGCAAATTGGGCCATTTCATAGTGCAGAAGTAATGGCACTTGATGATTTTCCAAATAACTCAAATGTGTCTTTAATGACCTACCATGATGTGAGAACCAAAACAGCCAAAAAAAATGCAGCCTAGTGCATGAAAATCACAGAAAGCAGGGTTTAGCAAGGGCCAAATATACACAACCTCTGCTTCATGTGCGAAGAAGCTCTTTCCATGATTTAACCCATGATTGACAGCTCACTGTGGAAAAACATTAGCCATCCCCCGAGGCCTACCCTCTTCAAATTCAGTATATGATGGAATTGTCTAGTTCAGTTTTCTTGAAGCAACAGTTGCAATCATACATTATTGAATTATCTGCAATTAGTGCAGTGTTACTTGCAATATTGCATTACTCTTACTTCTTTGATACATTTTCATGAAATTCAACATATATTCATTCACTTGTAATTACCTATTTCTCTTAATACTGATCCTCTAGAAGCTGAAACCAAAAAATAAAAATATAAAAAAATTGCAGGAGTCTTCAGAATGTAGGCTGCATAGTTATATGATTTGGAGAGTCTACAGAACAGTTGTAAAGGATTTTTGGAACAGCGTCTTATATTTTTTGTTAGTGCATTACTCTTAACATCATGAAACATCATCATAATGATAATGAAAAAGTTCACAAATGTTTTATTTTTACCCTATGTTTGGAAACTTGGAGTGGTTTGGATTTCGAAAAAAGACAATGCAAGATCGTAATGAGTTTCATTGAGACCCACAGAAATTCAAATAAGGGCCCTAAAATTCATGCTCCAAGACAAAACATTAGTTTATTTGACTTGGCAAGGTCACGTCTTGTAATGTAAAATGAAACATTATCATAAAGATAATGAGAGCTTGTTGCATGCTTTATTTTTAAGTTCACTTGATTTGATATGGTGATGTTCTTGTGTAAAATAAAATTCTAACTCGGTTTTTTTTTTCTTGTAGGTTGCTCACTTGCAGTCAGAGAACAACATGCTTCATATGGTAATGAGTCTATTAGATAACTCTGTTCATTTCTTGATTAGGGTAGTGTCAGTGCCACCCAGCAAGCTTCGACCTTAAAAGCCTCAAACTTAGGTGAACATAATGGATTGAACCTCATGTTTAGGGCCTTCTATACCAATAGCACAGCACAAATGCACACTCCTTGTCAAGTAGAATGTGATAGATGCACCAATCACAAACAAGTCAGTTGGGCGATGCCAGCCTGCTCCATATATGTGTACATATATTAGAAAGGTCAAAGACACTGGCTAACTGGTACAAAAGGTATCGAAACCTTTAGCAGTTTCCCAATCCGGTGACAAATGGGATAACTTTGTGTCAATTGAGTTGTTCACAACCCATATGATTTAGAGTCGTCATTTTCATCATTGTTTGCAATGCATGTGAAAATGGTGCAGAGCTTTGCCATGGTCAAATCATTGCTAGGTTTTGTAATTCCTGCCCCATTAAATTGAATTTATGCTATGGTCTGACCAAAATAATTTGCCTATGCATTTAGGTGTTGAAACATCAGCAAATCATTGAAAAGCTTATAGAGGAAAATGAGAAGCTTCGTCAGATATTGGTGGAGGACCTGAAAATTCCAGTTAGCAAGATACAAGCCAGTAACTCCGGCAGAAATAGATCGCCTTGCAGTGATTGTTTTGAGTGCCGTAGAAAACAAAGGAAAAACAGATGAAGATGGATTGTTGGAGGACCTCAAAATTTTAGCGAATCCAGTTTATCCACTGGAAATAAATCTCCACCCGGCGACCGTTTCAACTGGCCTCAAAACCAAGGAAACAGATGGAAGATAAATTTGCTTTCAACTGTAGACCGACGCCATTCAAGTTCATGGTCACAAAGATCCTAAGCGCTGCTCTTGACTAGGGTTCACGGTATACATAGTAAAAGAAAACATGACAGCGCTTTAAGTTGGAATTCTCATTTCTTGACAAAACAAACCGAAGGCATTAAAGCAGCAAGCAACAAGCATCATATTTTGTGTGTACAAGTTGAATTCCTCCTCCCTACTGATTTGTATGCTGCCTTGTTTTAGATTAGTTTTTGACTTGGATTTCTGAATGCGAAACCAAGTTCATGTTTTCAGATGACCAAAATCCTTTATTAATAAATACTGCAGCATTTGTTTTTTATGATATGTTTTTTATTTGTGTTCCTTCTGCTTTTGTTTTGTTATGAATTGATTTTTTTTCTCTCTTCTGCATTTTTCTTTTTGGTACACAGAGCAGAGTCATGCTGATGGGCCTGGGAAATACCAAATTGGGCTCGTTATTCTTATCCATCTGTGGGATTGCTGCTTGGGTTTAATGACTCATTTGCTTGAAGCTCAGCAAGGCCCACAAACAACTAACCAGTGGGCCCCTACTCAGTCCTGGTATGCCAGTATCTGACTTTGTTTTGTTTTTTTTTTTTTCAAAAAATTCTCTATGGATAGTATCATCAATAGTTTCTGAGGTGAAAGGGGCAAAGTAGTGCAGTGGCATTTTTGGTGGGCCGTGTACAAGAAGAGGTACTTAATGGGCCACAGCCCAATTAAAGGCCCACAGGCATAGGGTCTTGCCTTCTCTCTTCCATTCCAAGTGAGTCTTGGGAGTTCCAATTCCAATGAGATGGTAATGGAGTTGTTGGGGGGGCAGAGGTGGGGGCTTGGTTTATGTGTAGTTTACTAAATTCTAAGGCCCCGTTTGTTTACACTTAAATGTAACATAGTTTGTGTTTTTAATGGTTTAAAATTCAATGTATTAGTATTAGTTAGCAAACTTTTGAATGGCATTGGAGTGGCTTTGATTGAACAAGAGATCTTCTCATTTGATTCGATAAAAGGTCTATTAAGAGATTGTTAAGCATTTTTATCTCCAAAAAAATGTAAATATGACAATACTTGATGACATACTTTTACTTATCTCTTTAATCGTATCTCATATTTGTGTTCAATGATAAGTTGTCATAAGATTAAAAAAAATTTAGCTTTCAAATTCAGAGACTTGCAATTAACACAGTTCATAGATTCCAAAGTATATTTAGCATTTAGTGTTTAATGTTTAAGTTCAAGTTGGAAGCACTTTGTATAGATTTTGTCCTTAATATTAGAGGGACTCTTTGAAAAAAAAAAATCTTTGTATTTGTTTAAGGGTTTTTAATTCTTGAGAGCAACATGATGATGAGCAACATTGATTATGACTTTCGAGGCTTAGGGATTGTTTGATATTTTACTACTATTACAAATGAAAAATTAAAAATCAAAAATTGAAAGCATAAATCAAAAACCAGGAAGCTGGAACAAATTAAAAACCTATTGACCACATGTTCATTTTTGTCTTTGGACTAATAAATATGAGTAGATTAATAAAACCGCAACATATATGATAATAAAATTAATTATAATTATTTTACTCAATTATTATATCTTTAAAATCATGTTTTAGTACTACAAGAACAATCCTATTATACGAGGTTGAAAATTGCTTAAAATATTCTTTTGATGATAATTTTTTTACAAAATTTTTAGGATATTCTTTAATATTATTCTATTTTATATGTGCAACAATTTTATTTTAGTTCTCTAATTAAAAAAATATGTAATGATTTAATCATATTAGAATATGTAATAATAGGCCATAACAATTGAAAATTAGAAAAATCTAATTTTCAATTGTTGTAGTGATATACAACAAACAACTAATTCTTAAGTCTCACTAGGTGGGATTGGTTATATGAATCCTTTTTTTGGTCAATTCATACGATGGACAATTTTTTCTTTGACAAATTCAGGATATTAAATCTTTACTCGTTATTTTATTCTAAGTTATTTTAGGTCTAATCTTATCCTTTCTACTGCCCTTCATAATAACTAACTCACTCTCCCTTAGTGGGTACTATGTGGCCTATGTTGTAAGTGTCCAAACCATCTAAGCCGTTCTTCATTTATTTTATTTTTTACGAGAACAATACCTAATTTACTGCGAATATGATCATTTTTTAATTTATCTTTTAACATTATACAACTCATTCATCTAAGCATTCTAATCTCGGCAATTTTTACTTTTTGGATATGTTATTTCTTATTTGCCCACCACTTTAATCCATATAGCATAGTTGGTCTTACAATGGTCTTATAAAATTTTCCTTTTAATTTTAAGGGTATTCTACAATCATAGAGCACACTTGAATTTCATTAGTCAAAACAAAATTATTTGCAAACAACATAGACCATGAAACCTTATTTTGGATACTCTTAGTATTAAAATATTTTTCCTCTATTCGTGTGATGTTTTTTTATAATTGTGTTAAACAAATTAGTTAATCATATAATTTTGTTATCTCCTAAGAATTTTTGAATTTCAATTGAGATATTATTCGGTCTTATAGTTTTTTCATTTTTATTTTTATTTTTTCTAGTTCAAACTTAATTTCGCTAACTCTAATTTTGTGAAAAAATCTCATATTTTTAATTTTCCCTCATTTGTCAATTCTAAGTTTAAGATTTCTTCTTAATTTTCATTAAATAACTTACTAAAATAATTTGGTCATCTTTCTTTTATGCCTTCTTCCTAAGCGAGACAATGTCATCCTCACTTTTATACATTTTACATTACCGTAAATCCCTATTCTTTCTTTCTCTAACTTTAACAAGTTTAAATATCTCTTTCCCCTTCTTTTGTATCTAATCTAGCATACAAATTATTAAATAATCTATGTTTAACTTTACTAATAACCTTTTTTGTATCTTTTCTCGTCTTTTCATATTTTTCAAAGTTACCCATGATTCTATATTTTTGCCATATTTATACCAATTTCTTTTTGTCTTTATGGATTTTTAGACATCTTAATCCCACCACCAACATTCTTTACTATTTGAGAAGCTTTCTCTCGATTCATCTAAAATCTCTTCCCAAAATTGTCTCCTAAGATTTTCTATTAAGCTTACTTGAGGAGCATATGCACTAATGATATTTATTATCTTTTAGTCTAAAACTATCTTGAATTTTATAATTCTATCACCTACCCCATTCTTATGTTTTTCTTTTCCAGTGTAGTAAAGTTTAAATCTTGATTTATCAAATTCTCTAACTTTTTTCCTCACCCACTTATTTTCTTGTAACAAATTAGATTAATTTTTCTTCTAATAAAATTTTTTTTTTTCACAATTTTCATGTTTTTACTCATAAGTGTTTCTATATTCCAAGTTGTTAATCTAATTCTAGTCTCTTAAATGAACTTCTTTATCCGCCCACGTCCATAATGATGTGCTAACCTTTACATATTTGACATCGTACTCAAGCACCAACACAGCATATCACTTTGGGGTGATGACCTACCCATCCTCACTCACTTTTTTTGCTACACTCGGGTGATATAAGTATAACGCGTCGCTTGTAGGGGATGCCCCAGCAAATGATTGGTAAAGTTTCATATCATAGTGATAAGACAAGTTTTACGCTAACTGTCAGCTACTTAACATAATCTTCTTCCTTTACTTCAATTTGAGAGTAACTGTGTGTAAAAAGATTAGGACACTAAGTGCACCATATGTGCTTATTAGTTAACTTCATCATCAATTATTTTAAAAATGTCAATTTTAGTTTGTTAATATAACAATAACATGTCATCGGACATATGTTGATGTGAATGCCAAAGATGCCCTTCTGTATCCTCGATAATAGATCCATTAAAAATATTTAAAAAAAAAAGAAAAAGAAATATATTAACAGAAAGTACTAAGCTAGGTGGTCCATAAGTTTGTGAAAATTTTATAACTGATAAAAGTTGATAAAACATTAGTTTAAGAATCACATTATAAGAATGACATAAATTAATTAATCACAGTGGAGCTTGACTTAGACAAGGGAAGTTATTTATCATAAGTTTGTGACCATCAGTGTCACTAAATGGGAGGACACGTGGAGCTCCTAATAATCCTTCTCTCTCTCTTTCAATCATGACGATATACAGTGTCACAAACTAGTGATAATGTGATGATAAGCATTTTTTTAAAAAAAGAATATATAAAAGTTTTACTCTATTTGTGGTCCATTGGGTAATTAAGCTTCAAGTAGGTAATTCTTCACATTAAAAAGTTTTGTTAAAAAAATGCTACTTTTGAATCATGTCATTGTATATATATATATATATATATATATATATATATATATATATGGAGAGAGAGAGAGAGAGAGAGAGAGGTTGATTCTTCAAATGAGCTATTTTCAAATGGTATCCTATGCTCTACAGTACATGCGTGACATCATCATTCATATTCTATTTTATTTCTTAAAGAAATATATTCTTTGGTGAAGTGGTATCTCATCTTATTGGTTGGAGAATTTAAAAATATTCCTAATATGCAAAGCCAATCCATTTTCTATAATTTGTCAATTCCATACTTCTTGTTATTATATTTTGGCCCAAATATAAAAATTCTCTCTCTCTCTCTCTCTCTCTCTATATATATATATATATATATATATATGTGAATACATTTAGAGTATGTAATTTTTATGGTAGATATTTTGAGTTTTGGTCTTGTAAGAAGGTAAAAAAAAAAATACAAAACAAAAGATGGGTTATCTGTCGTTGTATAGTTTAAACTTAATAAATGATATATATTTTAATCTCTTAATCAAGTTTTAAAATATTTAGAGAGAGAGAGAGAGAGAGAGAGAGAGAGAGAGAGAGAGAGAGAGAGAGAGATGCAAGTTGAGTGTATGTGCAATATTATATAGTAATAAGGCTAAGATGGAGGAGAATAGAATGATGAATGGTGGAGAATAAGTTTCTTAATCATTGTGTTTCTTACCATGTAAATACATGCATGCCCCCCAACATCATTTTTCATTTGCGATAGAATAAAGCCCTTAAAAGGTAGTACCTTAACTTCTTAAGGGAATTAGAATTACGAAGCAATTTTATTCATACTACCAGTCTTGCCATTTAGAGGCAAAGATGTGAGAATTGAGTTATAAACAAATAATGCCTTGTTATTCCTTACGACTCATGCAATAATTCTAAGAATGAGTTATGAGACAAATAGTTAACTCGAATATCTTGATTTCAACTTTTCAAGAGATTAAAGCTATGTTTTAAGTGAACGCTTGTGCTAAGGTGACTGTGCTAGTGTTTAGAAGGTTACTAATCAGGTTATGATCGAATCCATCTTGAATACGTTTCCTCACGAGATTAAATTTGTAACTAAATAAATAACAATGCTAGAGATTGTTGCGTTTAGTGTCCAAGAGATCACAGACCAATTTACGATTAAACCGTTCACTATCAAGAACAGATAGCAAATCAATTTACGAGTAAGCCCTTCACTATCAAAAATTAAAATCACTCACTCTAAAATACATACACACACAAAACATGCCATGTGCACTGAACTTTCATACTCATGAATCATGATCCTTTGTCTCAAATGAGCCCCACTATCAAGAGCCATCATTTCTCTTTCCTTATGGTACCTCCACAACCAAAAGGCTTGCTGGCTGGCTAGGGCACCCCATTGTCCTTTATACTCCTTTCCTCCTAGGGTACCCCATTCTCCTTTATACTCCTTTCCTCCGCACTCGAATAAAAGAAGAAAAGGGAGCAAGCGAAAGGCCATCTCACCTCCACACCTCATCTCCAAAAAGTCACATCCCCATCACCCCCACCCTACTTTTCCTCCACACATTTTTACCTCTCCCAGTTAGCAGCACCCTAGCCAGCTAGCCCCACACCCAAAACACACACACACACACACACCTACCTAACCTTTTCCTCTATCCTATTCATGTTCACCCAATCCCATATCATCCCCATTCCCACCACTACTGTACTAGGCTACCCTCCTTGCTCATCATTCCATCTACCTCTCCTCTCCTCTCCTCTCCTCTCCTCTCCTCCAAACAGTCAACTGTTCTTCCTTCCACCCTTTGAATCCAAGGGTTTAGGTGAATCATAGTTTGCCCTTTTAATCTACCATTTTAGTTAAAATGTTCACTTATGCTAATTTGATGTTTCTCCAAATGCAATGTTAGATCTTTTTTCTTTTCCTTTTTAAGTTCATGTACAACCCATTCCTCTTTGCTCCTTTCAGAATGTTAGAATCTAAAACCTCTTTCATACTCTCATCATTAGTCCCTCATAGAACATCATAATAGTAAAATTAAATTAAAATTAAAATTCTTGTGTAGGTTTGAATATTGAAAATGCTTGAAGAGAGTATGAGAAGGGAAATGCTTTAAATTAAATTTAGTTTTGTAGTGAGTAGCAGACCCCCACAATTGTTAAACCCTAATAAACATGTAATTTTGTTTTAATATGAATTTAAGAAATAAGTTAAAATTAACACTTGAACACAACCAAGAATCTCCAAGTCTCTCTTATTCATCTAAATCAAAGTCAAAATGTTACAAAGGATCTGTAACACCCTCACAAATTAAAACATCCTCACAAATCACAAATGGACCTCCAAAAATTAATAAACTACAAATGAAAAAAGAATACACAGAATAGTAATTATCTTAATGATGATGATAATAATAATCTACACCAAATCGATTAAAAGAGAAATAATCAAATGGACCATTTTCCCTTCAAGCCAGAATTACTGCGATTCCTCCCAACAATGCTACCATGCCCCCCATGCTGCTCCCATGAACAAACCCGTCGGAGTTAGGCGTAGCTCCGGCCGGCCCCGAGATAGAAGAAGGCGCAGGCGGCGACATGGGTCCTCCCGGCCCGGTCGGTGGTGCCCCGGCCGGCGACGATGGGGGTCCAGCGGCCGTAGGTGGCGAACCTGAAACTGGGCTCGGGGTTGCCGTCGGCGGAGTTAACGGCATGGGAGGTGATGCCATTGGCGGCGGCGGCGATGAAACTGGGTAGGGCGCCGGCGATGGAGGCGGCATGGTAGCAGTGGGTGGAGCGGACATGGGGGTGGGCGAAGCCGCCGTACTGGTTGGGGGCATGGACATCGGAGAAGATGGCGTTGCGGCGGTGGGCGAAGCCGCCGTACTGGTTGGGGGCATGGACATCGGAGGAGACGGCGTTGCGGCGGTGGGCGGCAACGATATCTGAGCGACAGCCGAGGAGAAGAGAGCGAGGGAGAAGGTGAGCACGAGCATGGCACGTGACAGGGCCATGACTCTCAGACGCGAGATCGAGAATGGGAAGCCAATTTAGGGTTGCAGAGAGAGAGAGAGTGAGAGAGTGAGGAACGGGTATGGAAGAGAAGGAGGGTTGATATAGTTGAATGGGAAGATTCAGAAGTGGCTGTCCTTACCCATGAGTGCATGGATATTTCGTGCATTCGCACTGATGCCCTTCCACCTACAATAATTATTTCTTTTATTTTTTGATCTTTTTAATTTTATCAAAATTTAATCGCTAGTAATTTGTTATTTATACAAGTAAATACGAACTTATATGTTAAAGATTTCAAATTTAAATTCTAGAAATCGTGAGAAGGGGTATGAGTGGGAGATGAATTGAATTCAAAGTAATGAAAATATCTAAGTCCTAAAGTTCGTATGTGCATATCTATATTGTATATATCACTTGAAATAAAAAATATTATCTTTCAATTATATTATTACTAAAGTTTTACCTTTCTTATAAAGAGTTTTTACATTTAATTTCATGTATTACAGACATTAATTGTACTAACTACTACCTAATTTTGAAATCCGTAATTTTTTTTCCTTATAGATCAAATTTGTAATTTGAGCAAATATTTTTACAAACTCTAACATTCATTTTCTTTCATAATTTAAAATCTAATAGTGTTTTTCTAAAATTTAAATTTAAAACTTGAACAAATGTATATTGTATATAATACTGATTTCTTAATCCTAAATTTTAAATTTTTTGACATTTTAAAAATTTTAATTTAGGTTTTTATTGGCTAAAATATTTTTCTAATCATATTGACTATAGTTCAAAATTTTAAGCTAAATTTATTTTGATTGAAATTTTTTATCTTTCAATCCTATTGGTTACTTATTATTTATATGTATTTTTTTCCTTTTTATTATTATAGATCAACCTTCCTTATGACTCACATAGTTCATTCATTTATGGTTATATATGATGTGTAAATGAATTTTTGCAAGTAAAAATATATGTAAAATGTTCAAACTATCTAAGAGGTATCAAAAATTTAATAATATTCCAAAGCTTAAGATGAAATTTAAAATAAAAAAATAACCTGCACGAAGTTGGAATTAGTCTTTTTTTTTAAATCATTAATTTAATATATTTATAAAATTATATCTTGTGCATAGCACAAAGTATCTATCTATTACTTTGTGAGAAAGTAATTTGATCACTGTTTAATTAATTTTTTTTATATCAATCAATTAGAGACACACTAATTCTGAACTACACAAAGAAGGACAATCCATATTTCATCTCATATACTTTCACGTTATTTTTAAGATTGGTACCACAACTTCTGATATGAAAATCTTAATCTTTTACCAATAATGTCTCTATGTAGAGACCTCGCTCCGTGATTTCTTAGTGATGAAAACAAGTGAAGACAAAAATTAATTAAATTTGAGTTGATTTAACAAATTTGGGTTAATATTTGTTGGCAATTACATATACACAGAGACCAATATTGTAACGCCCCGACCCACCATGTGGGCTCGAGGTGTTACTTTAGTGACATCTTTGTATCTGATACGATAATCATTAAACATAGATGTAGAGGAAGTAATGAAACATTCACTAAACATACATTACGAGAGTTCTAAGTCCTTTCATACATATAAGTTCTCAAACATCCATATTACAATCTGACCCAAAAAGGGCAATCAGTTCGATCCACTCGACCATTATACAAGTTCAGAGACTTACAACATAGTGTACATACATCTGAGCTCTTGCAGACACTCTCAAACAGAAACTATACTAGTCTTCACCCCTTGATTCTGCTAAACTTGATACCTGTTATTTCTTGAAAAGATGTTTTGTATATTGGGGGTGAGACACTTCTCAGTAAGGGTAATAAAGTTAATATCAGTGTGTGGGCAGTATGCATTAGTGTTTACAGAAAAAACATTCATTCTTTATATAACCGAAAATTGTTGTCTTTACATTATACGTACTTATACAGTTGGAAATACTCGTTTCATTTTTCTGATATAAACAGTTCCTTAATTACATAACATCATTTACATAAATATACAGATATGCATGAAAGATACTCCCTGGGACTAACCGCAATGTATAAATCCCCGTGGTCAGGATTGTACTGCCTGAAGGCTGGACTAAGCCAATGGTGATCAACCTAGACAAAGTCAACATACATCCGCGTCTAACTCCGACTATGCAGGCATCCGCAACTTGCTTGCATGCTCCGATTGCCCTACCATGTCTTGAAAGTCCGGGCTTCCAAGTAAGGAACACCCTCTACCGAGGCTAATCGACTGAAACCACCCACACTACTCTCGCAGTACAGTGTGGGCGCACATGGCCACATACATAATCTCTAGCAACGATACTGTGCTCATAACATAATGGTCCATAGGATTCCTAAAACATATCATGCAATTTAAGTAGTAAAAACATATTTCATATTCATTTCATATAAAACCTATCATTTAAAACCTCTGGCCTTCGACCGTCATATAAAAGTCAGCCATCGAGACCATCATACATATAAAACTCGGCCCTCGCGGCCATCATACATATCTTCTTGTGTTTTTCACAAACAGTTCCAGTATTTCCTAAACATTAATCATTTCGGTTATAAAATAATACATACATATCATTCACCTGCCACACAATTTCCTATACTTTGAATATAGCCCGTAGGTAACCAAGAAAACATAACATATACAATTTGAAACATAAAACTGAGCTTCCCATCATTCTTTTATACTAAAAATACCATAACGTATAGGGGTTTGAAAACGGATCCTTTGAATAATTGGTTTTAGAAACTTCAACTGAAAACATAAATATACTTACTCCATAAACATTTCAAACGGTTAAGTTTCATTAAAAAACTGACTTAACTTAATCCCCTTACCTATATCCTGAAAACAACTCGAGATGCTCGAAAACCGACCCTAACTTTTTCCCGATATCAAGAATCTACTGCACTAGGATTGAAGATATTCACTCCCTGATCCTCGTAGTAACTTCTGATCGTCAATTCGAGCAACGAACGACGAAGAAATCGAAGAGAGAGAGAATATGGGTGTGGGCTAGAAAGAGAGAGATATTTAGTTTTCTTAATGAAGAAGCAAACAAAATCCTATTTATTGCCCCCTTGACCCAGTAAAATTCATAGACGAAGTGGCGCCTTCGTTGACGAGCTAAAGCGGGTCGTTCGTCGATGAAAGAAGGGTTTCGTCGATGAACCCCTAAACCTGATATTTTTGGCCATTCTGGATCTCTTCATCGACGAGACTCTGAATTTTGGCAACGAACCACATAAGGGCCTTCGTCGATGAGAACCTGGACCTCGTCGACGAAGCCTATTGTGTTACTTTTGAAAATTTCCTTTCTTAGTTAATTTTCCTTATTTTTTTTGGGTTCAGGTCTTTACAGACATAGGTGGAAATTTATTTATTTTTTCTATTTTTTTTGTTTTTATGTCTTTTAACTCAACATAAGGTGGACCATGTATCTTATAATTGTGTTACAATTAAGGCTAAACATTGGTTAAGAATACTTACTAAAATTTGAATCATAGAACAAATGCCCCAAGGAATTACAAAAAAATTAAAACACTAATCATAAAATTATTATATTTAAAAATAGTAAACTTACTTCCATTTATTTAGAAAAAAATTATTCATCATAAGAGACTCTCAAAGCTATAACATATGGAGTGCGTATCATGCATGTTGATTATAGTCCCTTCCCGCTTGAAAGTACGGTGTAATCCCAAGAGGGGGGTGAGCTGGGTATTTTAAAATTTTATTATGCATAAGCTTAGTTTAATTTAAGCCTCTTAAATAATCTCAATCAATACAAATCAACTAATCAGCGAACAACTATACCAGTAAACAATCCTAGGTATATATGTAAGTTAAAACACAAACCGTATTTTTAATTCAGCAAGTTCAACTATCAACTCTGAATTCCAACAATGAACAAGTATATATTTAAAACAAGATTCAACAATATTAATCAAGCGAGTATCCTTCTTATACTTAAACAATCAAATAACTAAAATAACTTTACCTCAGCTAATTAAATTTAATTTAGAGTTTCAACAATCGTCTGGTTTTCAGCTGGAAAATTTAAATCATCCAAAGCATTCACCAAACGATTTAATCATTCAAAGTATTCCCGATCCAATCTCAGCATTCAACAAAATTTTCCAATCAATTTAAAATATACATAGCAGATAATAAATAAGTAACAAGTGTTGAAAATTGAAGAGAGTTAGGGAAAGAAGATGAACACATAGATTTTTTACAAGGGTTCGGCGTCTCGCCTACGTCCTTGCCCCAAGCAACTTGCTGTGAGGATTTTCCTTACTCTCTCTATTCAATAGGTGGAGTAGTCTCTCTCCGTTAGAAGGTGGAGACCCCTCTCTAGCAAGAGCAACCATCTCTCTAGGCAATGACTCTATCCTCGAATCATCAATTTTCAAAATAGCAATACAATTGTGCATACAAGTAGATTACTCTCACAGTAGAGGATATTTTTTACAATAATAAAAACAATATGCACTCTCAACAGTAATTTGCAATGAAGCTCAATAAGAAATCAAGGGTTTTCTGATTTGTAGAATGAGAAATTCAGAAGGATTAATCAGAAATCAATTCAGGGCTTAAGGAATGCACACAACAGCTTTTCCAAGAGAGAATCAAAAGTATATCATTGTATTTCGATGCCCTAATGCACGTATAATAAGCCTTATATAAATTAGGAAAAAATCTTACTGTTTTCCTCAAGTTTGGAAACCATATCTTGTAAAATAGGAAAGAAATCAGCGTAATTCGAAAGTTTAAAACATGAACTCCAGTCGCCTGAAATGATTAAAATATGCGCTCTAGAATTGGCAATAGCGATTTTCAGTCGCCTGAACTCGTAAGTTCAGTCACCTGACATTGTTCAGGTGACCTGAAATCCATTCGGTCACCTAAACTAGCACTGTTCTGACTTCTTTACATTGGCAATAGCAGTTCAGTTGAATGAGCAATTTTCTCAGGCACCTGAACACTCTGTAACTCAGTGTATTTCCATGTTTTTGATTCCAAAACTTGTTTGTGTTATTTCGAAAAGAGTTTTGGACTTAATAAAAGTATTTTCCAAATTTTTAAAAAGGTCTCTAAGTCCAATATTTATTCCTAAGAGCTTCATAAACAAATTTGAAGTTTAATAGTACTTACATGAGACTCTAAGAATATTTAAATACAAGTAAATCCTAAGTCTTCATTTAGTATCGCTTTGAGTTCATCCAAGCTTTATCAATACTTCAATGAGCTTGTTTTCTTCAAAACTTGTGAATTTAAGTTGAGCTTTAGTCAATCTTTACCAAGTTTAACCATTTTGCTTGTGAGAAATATAATACTTGAAATTTAACTTGAAAGCACAATTAGAATCCTTAGTTTGTTATCATCAAAATGAGATTAAGCCTTATTAAGCCAACACCGCTCTCTCTTTTTATTCATGTTTATATTCCATTTATGTGCAAATAGGTTTTACAATTATGAATTGAGACGTGTTTCTAATTAATTTCGGAGAGAATCCACATTTTACTAAAAAATGATTAGAATTGGTGGTGTAAGGGATCATTTGGAACCACTTATAAAAAAAATATTTTTTTCTAAAATTGTACTTATCTAAAGATAATTTAAGATTACTTATTATAAGTGATATACCTCAATAATATCCTTATTAAAAAGGAGGAATGGCTTCGATTCCTTCATTAAACCACCTTCCATAATCGATAGGAAGATTAAATCACCCACATCGATGAGAGGGACGGTTACGAAAGCATATTCCAAGACCCCCGAATCAATGTCCGAAAAGTCTAAGTAACTCCTGCAAGCGCAATAATGCGATCATAAATACCGGATCACTGAAGGGTCAACCTCCACCACTATAAAAGGGGGACGTGGGGAAGAGGTAAGACATCTCATTCATACCCATTCTTTTACTATTGCAATTAGCTTCTCAACAAAGTCCCTTACTTAGCCATCAGAGTGATCCCTAGGAGTACACCTCGGGTCCTCCAAGCCATCCTCACCTTCTCTCTTTCAAATGGCCATGATCAAGGAACGTCTCCAAAGATTGTTAAATTTCATTCAACAATAGTTGGCGCCGTCTATGAGAAGTTCTTGAGAGGTTTTCATTTCCAATCCTTGAATCATTACCACATCAAATAACTCAAAGTCAGAGCCTACCATGGGTGACCAATCACCCCAATCCATACACTCCGCACCAGGTGACAAATCCGATGTGACAAGAGGTGAGTTCCTTACTTTCCAAGAAAGAATGGAGGACATGTTTAGTATGATCCTACAGAAAAAAAAAAAAAAGGATCATAAGGAACTTGTTCCTCACCCTAACCAAGTAGATCCTGAGCCACGTGGGAAGGATGCAGTGTAACACCCCGGACCCACCACCTGGGGCCCAGAGTGTTATAAGACCGATCATACATCTATGATACTATTCATGCAGCAGAATTAATTAAACAACCTTAAACAAAATACCAGAGTTCTATATTTACATATGCAAACCCATAAAATGCAATCTCATTCTTCATATTACATAACCAGGATAAAATATATTAACCATAAAACTATACACATAACCGTTCTAATAACCACTTACAAAAACTAACCCTACCCTGGAGCTATCTAAGCTCGATCACTTGGAAGACCTAAAAAGATTAAATAATTGACGGGGTGAGACACCGCTTAGTAAGTAAGAAATAAGTTACAATAGTGTGTGACTGAAGTGTTTAATAGAATTACAAAATATATATACAATAACATTTCACTATCAATAGCAGCCAAGAAAACACATTCATAATCACAACATTGTCAACTTTTTTGTCACCCAATCACATACACACATACATAATTATTTTTACTGATAATTCCCGAGAATGGGGAAGTCTACCCGTCCATGCAAGTAGATTTCCTCTACTCTAGTGCTAACACTAGGGCACTCACCTTCCTCATTAAGCCCTCAAGTTATGTATCCAGGTAAAGTCTCCGAAAATAGGGAAGGTCACCCACTCATACAAGTGGCTTTCCTCTACTTTGGTATCCATAGATAATTATCAGAGTACTCGCCTTCCTCAGCAAGCCCTCAGGTGGAGTAATCTACTTTACCATAAATACTTATGCAATTAAAGTTAAACAAAAACAACGCTAATCATTTCACTAGCTCCACATGTACACATACTACACCCAATCCATACGGGATACACACATAATCTTCTTAACCACACAGGTTACAACACAAGCTTCTCAATCACACCCACAAAGGGTCCATAACCACGCAAGTATCACAGTCCACACATAATTACTCACAAAATCTTCATTCACTCCCACACACACACAACCTTGTTCAGGGTAAATAGGTAAAACAAACTCCTTATACCACTGCCAATGTTTTACCCCCCATATAAACGCCCATATAACGACCTCCTCATACCACTGCCAACGTTATATGGCTATCAATAGCAACCAAGAAAACGCATTCATAATCACAACATTGTCGACTTCTCTGTCACCCAATCACATACACACATACATATTTATTTTTATTGATAATTCCCAAGAATAGGGAAGTCTACCAACCCATACAAGTAGATTTCCTCTACTCTAGTGCTAACACCAAGGCACTCACCTTCCTCAGTAAGCCCTCGGGTTATATATCTAGGTAAAGTCTTCGAGAATAGGGAAGATCACCCACCCATACAAGTGGATTAATCTACTTTACCATAAATACTTATGAAATTAAAGTTAAACATAAACAACACTAATCATTTCACCAGTTCCACATGTACACATACCACACCAAATCCACACGGGATACACATATAATCTTCTTAACCACACAGGTTACAACACAAGCTTCTCAATCACACCCACAAAGGGTCCATAACCACGCAAGTATCACAGTCCACATAGACTTACTCACAAAATCTTCATTCACTCCCACACACACATAACCATGTTCAGGGTAAATAGGTAAAACAAACTCCTCATACCACTACCAATGTTTTACCCCCCCCCCCCAATATAAACGCCCATATAACGACCTCCTCATACCACTGCCAATGTTATATGATTATTTATATCAGGTACGATATAACAACCTTCTTATATCACTGCCAACGTTATATCACAATTTATATCAGGTATGATATAACGACCTCTTCATACCACTGCCAACGTTATATCGCACTTTTACACGAACCACAACACAATACACATCCAGTACAGGAACATATCAACGCATTTCCATCACATAATTTCATCATCCAAACAGCATCACAACCAAACAGTACTCTCAATCCAAATAGTATCCACATGCAAACATCAATCAAAATCAAGCAGCACCCGCAACCATTTAATTATCAAAGTTGTTTTCATGCCACACGATTTTTCCCAATATATTATATAATCAAAAACAATATTTTCTAAGCCTGTACTATTCAGAAAATTATATAAATATATATAGAATTTTATACCCAAACTTTAGCCAGTTTAATAATTAATAAAAAAAAATTTGTTATAAAGTATTTCCCTTTACCTGCTCTTCAAGTTCCTGCCTAAAATCGAACGAGAAAAAACCTTGTATTCCAAAAATACCAACTTACTCAAATCTCAGAAAAATACTCATTCAATACTTCCTAAGTTTCATATATTTCAAAATAATAATAAAATCCTAAAATATTTCACTTACCTTGGTTTTGGGATGTTTCCCAAACTTCTTAAATCGAAATTTTGCTCTGCCTATGTTGCATAGAATCTTCCCAGGAGTCTTATGGTAGCTTCCGATCATCGAATCAGGCTAAAATCGGGCCGAATTTGAAGAGAGAAGTCAAAGAGGCCGTTTTTAGAGAGAGAAACGGAAAAGGAAATGAATTCTTCCGCTGAAATTCTGATTTTTGCCTATTTATAGGCAACTTGCCACGTGGCCTCGTCGACGAGCCCAAGAATGCAGTTCGTGGAGAAAATCGGGAGCTCGTCGAAAAAATTCAGAAGCATGAAAACCTCTCTCAGTAAACCCTCCTCGATGAGACATGCATACTCGGCGACGAGGCTTAGAATATTGCTTGTCAACGAGAAAATCTAGTTCGTCGACGAGTGCTTATTACCCTTTAAAATTTATTTTCCCTTTCTTCTATTTTCCCTTTTCCTTTTATCATCTTTATTATTATTTTAAATAATTAAAATTTTTTAGGTCATTACATGCAATCCCACAGAAGATCGATGATAAGGTCAATCCCACAGAGAAGGTGGAGGATGCGAATGGTGTGGGAATTAAAAACAATGATCAAATAAACTGAAGGAAAGGTTTTAAATAATTGACCATTTGGAGAAAATTATGAAGGAAGCTCTCAACAACCCATCCTTTGGGGAGTCCTTGCTGAAATCTTCAGATCTGCCTTTCACTAGAGAGGTAATATATGTTCCCCTGCCTAGCAAGTTTAAAATGCTGAATATGGAAGCGTGCGAAGGCTTGTCCGATCATGTTGACCATTTGGACACCTTTAAAGTGTTTATGCAATTGCAAGTTCCACCAAATGCAATCATGTGCCGAGCATTTGCAGCCACTATAAACTAAGGCATGGTATCAGACCTTGAAGCCTGACTCTATCGATTCTTTTTCTGAAATGGAGTAGTAGCTCACTGGACACTTTATCAGCAGCCGAAGGATAGCAAAAACTTTGGGTCATTTGATAAGCCTTGTTCAAGGAGAAAGGGAAACGTTAAAGAAATTCATGCACCATTTCGTCAATACAACCCCAGAGATCCGAAACTTGGATCACAAAGTAGCAGTAGAAGCCCTAACAATAACTCTTCAGCTAGGGGATTTTTTGAATTCACTGGGAAAGAAGCCCCCAACTAATATGGAAGAACTGATGGAGCATGCTCAGAAATACATCAACCTAGAAGAGGCGATGACCACAAGAAGGAGCTGAACCAACTTAAAAAGGAAGAGCCCAATAGATGAGCACATTTCATGAGGCGTGAAGAACCAGACCAACTAATGAACAAAGCTCATGAGGCCTAAAGAAACAACTCAAAAGTTAAGCACAACTCATCAGACCTAAAGAAATGGCCAAACTGATGAGCATCGCTCATCAGGCTTGAAGAAATGACCTAATAGATGAGCATAGCTCATCAGGCCTGAAGAAACGACCCAAAAAATGAGCACAACTCATCATACCTAAAGAAATGGCCCAACAAATGAGCACAACTCATCAGTCCTGAGGAAAAGACACAACTGATGAGCACATCTCATGAGGCATAAAGAAACAACCCAACAAATGAGCACAACTTATCAGGCCTGAAGAAATGACCCAATTGATGAGCACAACTCATGAGGCATGAAGAAACGACCCAACTGACAAGCAAAGCTCATGATGCCTATAGCTCAAATAGATGTGCATGACTCATGAGGCATGAAGAAATTGCTCAACTAATGTGCAAAACTCATGAGGCCTGAAGAGATAGCCCAAGCAGGTGAGCACAGCTCATCGGGCAAGAATAAATGGCCTAATTGATGAGCAAAGCTCATGGGGCCTAAAGACAACCCAAAACGATGGGCACAACTTATGAGGCATGAAGAAACGACCCAACTGATGAGCAAAACTCATGCTGAAGACATACCAAACCGATGAGCACAACTCATAAGGCATGAAGAAACAACCCAACTAATGAACAAAGCTTTTACGACCTAAAAAGGTAGCCTAAACGGATGAGCACGACTCATTAGCCATAAAGAAATGGCCCAAATGATTAGCAAAGCTCATGAGGCTTGAAGACAACCCAAACAGATGAGCATATCTCATGAGGCATAAAGAAACAACCCAATTGAAGAGCAAAGCTCATGAGGCTTGAAGAGATAGTACAAAGAGCTGCTCAGATTAAATAATGCAACCAAAAGGAGCTACTCGGATCATCAGCTGCTCGGATTAAGGGCTGCTCAGATTGAAGCTGCTCGAATTAAGTGCTGCTCAAATTGAAGCTGCTCAGATTAAGATTTGCTCAAATAGCTGCTCGAATTGTGAAATCCAAACAAAGAGCTGCTCAAATTAAATAATCCAACCAAAGGAGTTGCTCAAGTCATCGGCTTCTTGGATTAAGGGTTGCTTGGATTGAAGTTGTTCGGATTAAGAGTTGCACAAAGAGCTTCTTGGATTAAGAAAATCCAACCAAAGGAGCTGCTCGGATTAAGAACATATTGGATTGAAACTGCTCGGATTATGAAATCTAAACAAAGAGCTGCTCAGATCATCAGCTGCTTGAATTAAGGGCTATTTAGATTGAATCTGTTCGGATTAATAGTTGCTCAAAGAGCTACTCAGATTAAATAATACAACCAAAGGAGCTGCTCAGATCATTAGCTGTTCGGATTGAAGCTACTTAAATTTAGAGCTACTCGAATTATGAAATCCAAAGGAAAAGTTGCTTAGATTAAATAATTCAATCAAAGGAGCCACTCGGATCATCAACTGCTCGAATTAAGGGTTGCTCTGATTGAAGCTGTTCAGATTAAGAGTTGCTCAAAGAGCTGCTTGAATTAAATAATCCAACCAAAGGAGTTGCTTGGATCATCAGTTGCTCGGATTAAGGGCTACTCAGATTGAAGCTGCTCGAATTAAGAGTTGCTCAAAGAGCTGCTTGGATTATGAAATCCAAACGAAGAGCTGCTCGGATTAAATAATACAACCAAAGGAGTTGCTCAATTCATCAGCTGCTCGAATTAAAGGCTGCTCGGATTAAAGCTATTCGGATTAAGAGTTGCTCAAAGAACTGCTCGAATTATGAAATCCAAACAAATAGCTACTCAGATAAAATAATCCAACAAAAGGAGCTACTTGCGTCATCATCTGCTTGGATTAAGAGCTGCTCGAATTGAAACTATTCAAATTAAGAGTTGCTCAAGCAGCTGTTAGGATTAAAGAATTCAACCAAAGGAGCTACTCAGATTTTTGACATGAAGATATAGTCAAACAGCTCCTCGGAGTACACCATATTCCCAATTTGAAAATTAGCTCGAACGAATCAAGGTCGGCTTGATGGTCCGTGAGTGGCTTGGACGAGTAAAATGGAAGATCGACTCGGTAGTTCCTATACGACTCAAATAATATAGCAACATCGGCTCGACAAGCGATTAGGTGGCTCGGATAAGCGATTAGGCGCTCATAAATACCGGATCACTCAAGGGTCAACCTCCACCACTATAAAAAGGGGACGTGGGGAAGAGGTAAGACATCTCATTCATGCCCATTTATTTACTGTTGCAATTAGTCTCTCAATAAAGTTCCTTACTTAGGCATCAAAGTGATCCCCTAGAGTACACCCCGTGTCCTCTAAGCCATCCTCAACTTCTCTCTTTCAGGTGGTCGTGATCAAGGAACGTCTCTAAAGATCATTCAATTTCATTCAGCAACAATAAGTATTTTTTTTTCAAATAAGTATTGTTGATGCTTGAAAATATATCATTGCTTCAGAAGTTGATTAAGTTAAAGATTGGTGAAGAATCATTCTCACGTATGATATATAAAGTCAAGAATGAACTCTTGGAAGGTCTTGATGGCTCTTATGAGGTCTCTCTAATGCTTAAGTTAGCCAATATAGTTCTCAAATCAAAGTGTGAAAAAGAGAAAGTAAGAAACTAGAAAGAGTAAATATGTTTATACCTGTGAACTTACCCCCTTTTTGTCCCTTAACATTTTTTTATAACTGTCTAAGAGGCGCACTCCCTTTATTTGGGTGTGGCTAACTATCTCTTTTTATAAAAAGAACATGAATTTCTTTATTAGAGTGGATGGTTAATATTTACCATCATAGGTACATAAATCACCTTTTCAAATGTAGATAATTAAGATATTGATGAACTCAATGAATAAGATCAGTCAAGGAGCGATCTTGAGGCCCTGTGAGCAAGTAATTTTTGGGCAAGTAGATTTTGGGAGCAACTTGGTCAGCTTGGCTACTATTTGGTACCTCTCTACAAGTTTTTTTTTTTTTGAAAAATTACTTCTTTAGAAAATACTTATTTTTCTTTAAAATAAGTAGTTCTGAAGAGTACTTTTTTTTAAAAATAAGTATGTATTTAAGTGAACAAAATATTATTTATCGACATAATTACTTTTATAAAGTATTTTTTTAACATTTATTTTAAAATATTTCAAACGAGGGCTAAGTACATCATGTTTTAAATAATTAATTACTATTATATTTTAAATAAATAATTAAAGTAATATATTTTAAATAATTTTAGTTAATTATATAAATGCTTAGATTTTGTATCTGGGCCTGTGGCGGAATGGGCGCCACCAGCGCAAGTTAGCGAGAGCGCGTGCTTAGTGGAAGACTCTGGAAGGACGACTACGGACGGACGAGCGGACGAAACACAAGAAAGGGAAAGCACTGTAATAATAACGCCCCTGGTCCACTCCGCCCATTTCCTCTTTTCTTCATTTCCTCATTTGTCCCTTCTTTCTCACAATTACCAAAACACCCCCCTACTTTTCTACAATTTTCACAATGAAATCTCTCCTCACAGGTCTGGTAAAAGACAAGGAGGTTTTAAAATTTTCATACATTTTTTAGGGAAGGTCGTGTCTTTTTACCAAATTTGAAAGGGATTTGTAACATATATGAAATATCGGGAAAGGTTAATGAGATTTTTAAAATCTTAAGAAATGTCTCAATTTTTTTGTCAAATTTTACGGAAAGTTAGTACCTTTTACCCCAAAAATTATAATATTTATCACGATCTTGATATCATGAGTTGACGTAGCGGAAAGGGAGGATACGGGTTTGACTTGTGTTTTGTTTTCTCTTCCCACGACATTAGCTTGTGATTAATGCAGACTTGTAATTAGGGGTGAGAATCTTAAGAAATGTCTCAGTTTTTTTGTCAAACTTTAAGGAAAGTTAGTACCTTTTACCCCAAAAATTATAATATTTATCACGATCTTGATATCATGAGTTGACGTAGCGGAAAGGGGGGATACGGGTTTGACTTGTGTTTTGTTTTCTCTTCCCATGATAGTAGCTTGTGATTAATGCAGACTTGTAATTAGGGGTGAGCTCGGTTAATTGAAAAATTATTTTTGAACCATTGATTGAACTAAAGTTTATATTTGTTAAGAAAATATGAACGGAAATTAAAATCGAACCATATAAAATGATTAATAAGTTTTTAAATTAATATCCATTAGTTAATCAAATTGAACAATTAATTATAATTTAATTAAAGTCACTATAAATTATATTTTTTTCTTTCATAATAATCAACCTATAAATTTAAATTATTTAAATTAAAATTTAAGCATGAATATTTGATCCAAACAACTTTTTTAAACTTAAATTATTAAAAAATATAATATTATATATAATATGTGTTTTCCATATATATATATATATATATATATATATATATATATATAATTCATCACTTCGGTTCGATAATCGTGGTTATTGAATGGACCAAATTGAAACTGAACTAATAACCAAAAAAATAAAAAAATTTCCAACCGAAGTTGAACCAAAAAATAACTAATCGATTTTTTGATTTTATTTGGTTCGATTTTGTGGTTTAATCAAATTTTCTTACCCACCCTATTTCTAATGAATAGTAGGATTCCTTCGAGCTTCGAGTTATTGTTTATACATTTTGACTTCCTTTTTTAGTTAGTTACTCGATTTCCTCTCTTAGTGGTCTCACATTAAACCATTTTTTGAACAATTGAGGATTGATTCGACTATAAAACTAGAGGCAATCTATCTCACATTATATATCATTTTCATTATTTTCAATATTAAAATTCGATACATCTAACATAAAAGTTATAAACCCGGACTATTGGGTGTCTCATAAGAGACAATCGAGTTGTGTTGTCTTTTTGTGAGAAGTTTTTAATATAAAACAATACTTGGTGGACTTTTTAGTTATAAAAACTATTTTTAAAATTTTTTAAAATTACAAATTGGTTACCTTATTTTTAGTATTTCAACATTTGTGTAGAAAATTAAAAATAATATTTTTATCATTATTTTAAAAATATTTATACAATTACTCGAAAACTAAAATATAAGATGATAATTTTGTCGTTATTAGAATATATATATGTATATATATATATATATATATAATTATATTTTATAACTGAAGAAACCTGACTATCTTTATTTGTTTAGGTCCATTGGGATCGATTTATAGAACAATAAACACTTTATCTTCCATCTTAAACATGGAATTCTCAAACTCTAAAGTTTCAATCAACAAGAAACCATTAGGCTTTATTTAAAACTTAAAAAATATCATATAAAGTAAACGAGAGGAAAGAAAATTTTCAAAAGAACTCAATTTTAATTATATGAAATAAAAATTTGAAGGAAAATTATTTTTTATTATATTTTCTCTCACTATTGAATACGAAGGATTTAGTTTAGAAAAAGAAAACTTATTTCTCTTGATATCAAATAATTTTAAAATAAAATATATAATATCATTAAAAAATAAGAAAAATCAATAATAATAATAATAATGTGTAAAATTAAATTTTTTTTACTAATTTATTATATATTTTATTTTATTTTTCACTTTACTTAATAATCAGACATGAAAAGATATAAATTTATTCAGAATATCTAGAAATTATTGTTCAAGCACAAAACAAAAAAAAAATTGTTAAAAAATAAAACAAACCGAAGTATATGTGCATATTTATATTCGTATATGTACTACAAATTAATAAAAATAAAATAGTGTAAATTATTTTGTAGATAAAAAACATTATTATCTTTTAAAAATACGACAAAGTATTTTTAAAAAAAATTAAAATTCAAAAATAATTAGATAAATTTACCTTTAAAATTTTCATTTTAAGGTTAGGATTTTGTGCCTAAAAATATATTTAATTAAAAAATAAAATAAATATATAATAATTTGTTTTCAAAATTATATGTACACCTAGAAATTTTTTATATACTTTATATAATATTATTCACATCCAACAACAATAACAAAACCAAGTCTTAAGTCTTAGTAGGTTGAGTCGATTATATGAATCTTTTTCCGTCAATTTATGTGATCATAAACTATTTCTCTTGATAGATTTAAGAATATTAAATCTTTACTCATTATCTACTTTCAAGTTATTTTAAGTCAACCCTATCCCTTCTACTGCTCTCAGCAATAACTAACTCACTCTTTCTTACTAATATACTATGTGTCCTATGTTATAAATGTCGATACCATCTTACTTGTCTCTTCTTTATTTTTATAAAAAAAGTAATAAAATTTGATTTTAGAGAGAATGTTTTGAAAGTTAAACATTTTCTGATTTTTGTGTTAAATCTAATTTTAATATTCCCCGTATTAAACCTGACACCATTCCATCCTCATGATTTTGACCTGTCAGCTTTTTGCTTTTTGGTAAAATCTTTTAAAAGTTAGGAAAAAGTTTTAATAACTTAAATGATTTGTCAATTTTCTCAAAGTCTTTTTATTACTTTTATAAAGAAATTTTTCAATGATCTCCTAAAAATATTTGCCATTTAAGCCTTATCATTTTTTATTTATTTTTTTTATAGTAAAAGGAGACAATATTAAACTACTTTTAAAAGGCAAAAACCATTTTTATAATTGTCAATCAATTTTATAATAAAAAAATGAGATCACCCGATTTGTAGAACAGTGTCTGACATGTCAGCAGATCAAAGCAGAACATCAGAAGCTGGCAGGATCACTTCAGCCACTTGACGTCCCTGAGTGGAAGTGGGAACACGTCTTGATGGATTTTGTGACGGGTTTACCTGCGGTGATGCATGGACAGAATGTCATATGGGTTATAGTAGATCGGTTGACAAAGACTACACACTTCATTCCAATCAGAGTCAGCTACTCATTGAATAGGCTAGTAGAACTTTATGTGCAGGAAGTGATACAACTCCACGGTGTCCCTATATTTATTGTTTCAAATCGGGATCCGCGTTTTACATCTCATTTCTGGAAAAGTTTACAGGATGCCTTGGGATTGTGATTGACATTTAGTACGTCTTTTCACCCGCAGACGGATGGACAGTCGGAGAGGAATATTCAGACGTTAGAGGATATGTTGCGAGCTTGTATACTAGATTTTGGTAATAGTTGGATACGATATCTACCGCTTATTGAATTTGCATATAACAACAGTTACCATGCAAGCATAAAGATGACACCTTATGAGGCCTTGTATAGTCGTTAGTGTCAATCTCCGTTGTACTGGGATCAGGTAGGTGAGTGGCAGATACTAGGTCCAGAAATGATTCAGCAGACCTCTGCAAAGGTCGCATTGATCAGGGAAAGGATTAAAGTAGCTCAGATTAAACAGAAGAGTTATACTAATACTCGTCGACGAAGGTTGGAATTTGTAGTAAGGGATATGGTATTCTTGAGAGTCTCTTCGATGGAAAGGGGTGATGAGATTTGAGAAGAAAGGAAAGCTAAATCCTCGGTATGTCGAGCCTTTTGAAATCCTTAAAAGGATTGGTTCGGTTGCTTATCGAGTGGCATTACCTCCAGCATTATCCAGAGTTCATAATGTATTTCACGTGTCTGTACTGAGGAAGTACGTACCAGATCCATCACATGTACTGAGTTACGAACCTCTTGAGATTAGTGATACCTTATCGTATGAGGAAGTACCAGTGCAGATATTAGATCGAAAAATATAGCAGTTACAGACTAAGGAAATACCTCTTATAAAGGTACTATGGCGTAACCATACGGTAGAAGAAGCTTCATGGGAATTAGAAACTGGGATACGCCAGAAGCACCCACAATTATTTGATAGTACATGAGTGTGTATTAAACAGTATAGATTAGGTGGTAAAGTACTTGTGAGAGTTTTTTCTATAAATGTAATCTTCCGATGTATCTTTTGAGTAACCACGGTATTCCTCCGCCATATGTGAGGGTATGTAATGAATTTAGGCCAAAGTCACTTTATAGGTGACAGCTGACTCTTTTATAAACAAAATTATAAGAAGAGATTGTGTTAGCATTTAGTAGTAAATTTCGAGGACGAAATTCTTATAAGGAGGGGAGATTGTAGAGACCCAAACACGCACAAGCAGGATTCATCGACGAAGGATCACATTTGTCGATGAATTCCTTGAAAGCCTCGTCGACGAAATTCAGAACCTCGTCAATGAGAAAATGCCAAAAGGTTTTGGGGGTTCGAGCAAATGGAGTGACACAAGGGTGAGTTCGAGACCACACTTCAAGAGGTCTGAATCAAAAGCAAAGTGGCCTCAAACTATTTCCTTTCTTTTTATTATTATCACTTTGTTGGTGAATACTGGTTGCTTGTTTGGGTGATCCTAGACCTTAGACTTGGGATCGGTTGGCTAGGGTTTGGTTGCAGGAGTGAGGTCGAAGACAAGTCAACTTGTCTTTGACTCAGTGAATTGAGGTGTGTCAAATGGGTTGTACGAACACGAGTGATCCTGGATGAGCCACATGGGTTCTGTCACATGTTTAGGACACGTGTGGGCTTTGAGTGAGTAGGGCCCGAGTGTGTTAGGGTTCAAGTGAGCTTAGTCTGAAAATGGGCCCGACCAGGGTTGATTTTTAAAAACGGGCCGTGGGTTTTTAAAACAATGGGCCCCGAGTTGATTTTTAAAAAATGGGCTGTGGGTTGAAAGATTTTTATGGGACAGGGTTTTTTTAAAAAGGAAGACTCGGTCAATTTTTTTTTTAAAAGCAAGTGGGCTTCGGGGAACATCAAAACAGGCTTTCATTTAAAAACTCAAACTAGGTCTAAAGGTGGGTTTCAAAATTTGATAGTCGGCCCTCGAACACTTTCATTTAAAATGGAAACAAGTTAAAATTGTTTTAATGGGCCTGAGGGTTTAAAGCTTGAGGAATGGGCCTTTACTTTTAAAATCAACACTAGGCCTCAGGTCCCTTAAAAAAAACTGATGGGCTTCGGGTAATCTTCCAAAACCAGGTGCAAGGTGAAATTTTAAAATGGGCTCAAATTAAAATTTTCAAACGGGTTGGGTTCACTTTTAAAACAAATGGGATGGATTAAAACGGACGAGCCTCAAGTTGTGGGTTTGATTCGGATTAGAAGGTCTGAATCCTAATTCAAGTTAGAAGTTTGGGTGGTTTCTCAAAATGGGCTCGAACCCGAATTAGGATTCAGGTCTGGGAGATTGGGACTGGTCTAATTTCAAACCCATTTCAGGTTTAAGTATGAACCTGCAATCCTAGAAGATTTCTCTGCATTCAAATTCACATGCATGACTCAATTGAAACAAAAATGAGGCCTTCGGATTTTACCTTCCTTTCTCCTCTCCTCCTATCTTCTATGCTTCCCCTCTTCTTTCTGTATCTTCCTGGTTATCTAGTGGGGAACCGAATCCTCAATTCTGGACTCTGGACTCGGAATAGGATGACATCTCGAGGTGTCCTATGTATTCTAAATAGTGTGGTGTGCTCGGAATGCCACCCCGATCGCTCTGGAGACTACAGAGCTTTCTGAATTTAGTGACCCTCTCTCTGACTCTCTGGTTTGCACAAGTCTCTCCCTAGTGCTACATAATTGCTCTTCTACTTTCTTCTTTCTAAACTAGCAAAACCTCCCCTCTATTCTGAATTTTTTCTCTCTCTTAATTTTCACAGAGTACTCTTGGGCCCCCCCCCCCCCCCTCTACAGTGCGGGAACCTCCCTATTTATAAGGAGGCTGGGTAGTCCATTTGGTGCCGATTTCCCTTCCAGCGTGGATTATTCTCACGGAATTCCCTAGTAACAACTTGTTAGGGAAAATTATTTCCGTTTTATTATTTTGTTATTTTGAGATTCTGTTGCTTAACTAATTTTGCTTTTCTTTCCTATGCAGGGTGATTAGGAAACCAAGGTGGCATCATAGGACTTGCGGGCTTTTAGGCTGCTTCCAGGTGGCCTTTAAAGACTTGCGGGCTTTTAGGGTACCTTCAGGTGGCAGCCCCGAGAGTGAAGAATCAAGAATTTTCTTTTTGATTTTTTTTGTATTTTTTATCTTTAATTGTTCATTTTTCTATATTTGTATGCTGATGTATGTACTCCCACGTGAACCTTCTTGTACATTCTTTGTATTTGTACCATTTTATTATCTTACATGCTCTTTGCAAACCTCCTTTTAGGAAGTTTATATTCCCAAATGGTCATATGCACACATGTACACTTTGTGCCGATGTACACATTCCCAAGTCACAAATCCCATTGACCAATTTTGACTTCTTTTCTTGAGAGGCACTTAATGTGATTTTGACTGATTTTGACCCATTTTGACTAAACAAAACAGAATATGACTTCAACTTCCAAATAAAATTGGTTTTTAAAATTAAGACCCATTTTCAAAAATAAATTTAGATTCTGCAAGCTTAACCCCAAATTTGAACCTTACCAAACTTATGGAAACTACAAAAGACTCGATTAACTAAACCTAGTTTCGGATTTCAAAATTGAAATTAAAGCTTAGAGGATGAGACCTAGACTTGTTAAGAAGAATAATGACTAACATTAAAAGATTGTATCCTATCACCATAGAGACTCTAAACTAACTTTGGGTTTTTGAAATTAGAATTAAAACTAGAGAAAAAAGAACTTATTTCCCAAAACAATCAACATTAGGGGATCCTAGAGCCTAGCCTTCAGTGAATTTGGAGGCTATAGGACTCGACTAAGGGAGAATGGGTTTGATATCAACTATGTTAGCTTTACCGTGATCCCAAGAGGGGGTGAATTGGTGTTTTAAAATTGATGCCCTAGGTCAATATCCTAACAGCAGTATTTTTACAACCCTAAAGTCAATCTAGTGCAAGTAAAATAAATCAATTGCAGTATGTAGCAAAAATTAAATAGCACAATCTAATCAACTAAGCATGCACCAGAAAGTGGTAAAAAGTAAGTGAACCAAGAAGTGTTATCGAGGTTCGGCAAATTGCCTACGTCGCCGCCTTGGCTAACAAGTACAAGGATTACCACTATAATGCTCACTTAAGTGGCTGGAGTGGCATCCAACAATCAGGTCAATTAACACAAAGCTGACCTCAACCTTTACATACAATCCTTACCAGACTAAATTACCGCCCTCTCAGGTCATGCCTGGAATACAATAGTATTTTTCTCAATCAAACTAGTACAGTGATTATGCTTTCATGTAAAGCAGATATCTACCCAATACATGCAATCACATACACAACAACAATATGGATATAGTTTAAACTCAGTGATGCAAATAGTTGTGTAAACAACACTCAATAGGGTATTATCAATAGAATGCTCAAGAGTGTTCAATATAAGAAATATCTTGGAATTTAAGCAAAGCACATTTCAATAGCAAATCAAGATTCCAAAGATATCAATCAGATATTCAAAGTAGCTCAAGAAGATTTTCTTCAATGAAATAAGCACACTACTAGTTTGAAAAAAAAATTTTACTTGTTGAAATTATTTTTGCATAACAAAAGTAAAAGCTATGGAAGCCTTGCAACAACTATGCAAAGACCCCTAAGCTTGCTAGTTTATCCCAACAAAGATTTATAATATGAAATTAGTAGGATAAAACTAACCCAAACTCCCCAAAAATAATATCAATAATCACACAAGCAAATGAGAGTTTTAGCACTATCTAGCAATCATAAGCACACTCTATAAGCTCTCATAATCTCAGAATGTATCAAGGGAATGGAAATTTGAGAGTATTTGGACAATATGAGTGTTTGTAAAAGAGAGGATTCTTGACTAATGATTTTGCTAATTAATTGCTAATCCTCACAAATGAGTCTATATTTATAGGCAAGGTAAAAATTATACTCGTTTGGGACTTATTGGATATTCTTAGAAAAGTTCCAAAATGTTTAAACACAATTAACCCATATTAACTTGTATTTACCTCAGTTAAAATATTTTTAACCCAGTAGGGTTCGGGTGGCTGAACCTTGGTTCGGTCGCTTAAACAGACACAATTATAAAAGCCCTTTAAATCAGTTTGGCAGCCCAAGTCCCAGTTCGGTGGCCCAAACAAAAGTCAGAAACATTTCTTTGGAATTTCAGGTACCCGGTCCAAGGTTCGATAGGCCAAACACATGTGTTTGGTCGCCTGGGGCTTAATTTGAACTAAATTTTTCGGTAGCCCGAGTTGGTGAGGAGTCCATTTCAAATGGTTCGGGTGCCCATGGAAGGTATGCATAAAATGGTTCGGTCACCCGAGAGCTTAGGTCAACTGTTGACTTCTCATTAGTTCGGGCGCCCGAGGAGTTTTGAACTCCTGGGGTTCGGTCGCCCGAGCTCTCTCAAACTCCCTAATAATATTCAATTAAATTCATTTTTAACACTCCTGAATTCTGTATGATATATGTGCATGAGTGTTGGGACCTAGAGTCATATTAGGGTCTTACTGAATTTACCATATATCCTATATGCATGACATGCAGGTAATTATTACTGACTATATCCCTAGTTACTATTACAAACTCATATTACATAAGTTGAATTTACAATATGAAATAGAATCTTTAGGGTCTTCATGTCTTGCTTCAAGTGCCATTCCTTGAGATGCTCATCTAAGCCTGCACATACACTTGAAAACCATCAAATACTTAAGTATTTGTCATTATCAAAACCGGGTGTGACCTATAAGGTCAACATTCTCCCCCTTTTTGATGATAACAAATACATCATGTAAAAAATGGGTATAGCCTTAAAAGGCTCCCCCTAGCAATGTGCATTATGTAAAAGTATTTTCCTTAAGCTTGTAACCCAATTTTTTTGCCTCTTATTCATCTTCCTCTTTTGGAAACAGCAAAAAGAGCTATGAAAGTAATAGCCTTAGGCAATGGGTATGAATCATTTGTATACAAGATAAGTTTGAGAATTTTTTTAAACAATTTTGGCCGCATGTCGTTTGAAAGTAGGACAATTCCCAAAAAAAATCTTGTATAAAAATGACCTGTTTTGTGTTTTTAAGATCTAACAGTTTATCCACAACTAGTCAACTCAAACAGTTTAAGTATGATCAATATATAAAACATAAATGCAATCATCATGATGCAGTAGATATGAGAATTGTGCATTGTAAAAGATAATCAATTTCATAAAGTCCAAGCCAATAAAAGATATTAATAGTTATATTAGTTGTTAGACTTTGAAATTATTTGAAAGCTCCTCCTAAATTTATGCAAATTATGAAATATCTAGGAAACATCTGTACTATGCATGAGACCTAATTCACGTCTAATTTGTATGAACCTATCTTCTGGAAGTAGTTTTGTGACGACCCAAAGAATAATGGTATTAAATAATAAAGAAGGAGGGAAATGGAAATAGAAACAGAAGGAGGCAGCAGCGTTCGTCGATGACATGACATTGCACTTTGGGAGTAAAAACTAAAGAAATTTATTAGATCCTTGTCGACGAACACAGGGAATTCGTCGACGAGGGTACAAGAGGACCTCGTCAATGAAGATAAGTTCGTTGACGAACTTTCTACAGGACTTGTTGACGAGGTGACGTGTCTCGTCGACGAATCCAACTCTATAAATAGAAAAAACTTAGATTTAAACGCATTAAATTAAGAAAAATCACATAGTCTCTCTCTCTTCTTTTGGTTTCTCTCTCCTCTCTCTTCAATTTCGATTCCTTCGTTCGCCGGATCGACGATCTGAGGCCACCACGACGCTCTTGGGAAAGTTCTCTCCAAATCTTCTAGATCGGATCATTGGTGGAAGCTAGTCGAAATTCATCCCTGAGTTGAGGTAAGGTTTTTTATGCCAAATTTGGTCTTACTGTAGTTATAGGAAACGATATTCATGTGAAAATATTGAAGTTTAGTTCTAGGAATTGTTGAATTTAGGGTATTGAACCGGGAACCCTGCGGGTATAGGACGAGTGAAATTAGGGGATTTCTTTCCAGTGTCAGGTAAGGGAATAAACTAAAGCAATTATTTTCCATACAAATTATTATTATTTATCGGTAAATTTATTTTCAGGAAAGCATGTATTATATCTGTGTATCATGAAGGAAATGCACATTTGGGAAAAATACTATTATTATGTTGAAATGTATATATATGTATGAGATGCTAGAAATTATGATTTTAGAAAATAAAGTATGGTTTTATACAGCAAATGTGTGGCATGAATATTACTTTACGTGAGAAGTATTATGATATGACAAAGTTATGGATGAAATATGTTTTTTCAGAAATTATGAAAGAATACAGTACATTATGATTTTAAAGCACATAATAAATGATTTATTTATTCTGAATGATATGTATGAGATATTTGGCGCAAGGCCGTGATTGATAGCCGACGCGAGACCATGTTTTACATATGTTTTTGGCGTGAGACCGTATTTATGAAATATTCGGCGCGAGGCCGTATTTATTAAATGTTCAATGTGAGACCGTATTTAAGAAATTATAGAAATGCTATCAATCTATTTATGTTAAATGTTATATTATCATGTACTATATGTTATCATAACTCGAATGTTAGTTTAGTTCAGTTTCAAGAGTACGGTACCGTAGCTTGTAGATCAGATATCTATGTTTAGATTGGTGCTAACCACCCCATGAGGGGGTGGGAGATGGATAGTCGATGTGGCTTTCAGTGTAGAGTTGTAGGCGGCCACCTGGCAATCTAGACCATGGTGTGGCAGGCCCATCATACTTATAGACATTTTTGACTTGACAATGGTCGGCTAGCCATCGTCAGGTCCCGCCTTTTGGTTGCACAACCCATTATGGGGGTAATACATGACATTAGCTAGCCACAGTATTATTAGTTATACCAGAAAATTATTATTAGTATGATTTATTATAAATATAAAAGTATACATTTTTGCAATTATTAAATGATGAATGTTTTCTAGTATGATCGTTGTACTGTATATCTATATTACCATTAAGTATTCATATTGCCACACAGCTGTATTTAGTTTATTTTCCCTTATTGAGAAGTGTCTCACCCCTGAACATTAAATGATTTTCAGGAAACCCAGAGAGACCGGTGGTCAGGATCGCTGCTGAGTGAATTGAGCTTCCCTACTTGAAGGGTAAGTTCTAATATAGGATTAGAAGATTTTTGTTGTAAGATCCTAGATTTATTTTGATGTTTTGGAGGTGGTATATAAACACAGTATCTTTGAGAATATAGTAGACTCTGGTATTATGTAATTTATAGTTGATGAATGTAATTTATATTTACTGCTGCTTAGGTTTTGCTGTGTATGACAAGTGTCCCCGCTACCCATGGGTTCGGGTTGACTATTTTAATTATTATGTTTTATTATATGTTAAGATAAGTAGGACGTTACAGGTTTAGTGAAAATGTCCGCCCAATGCTCACTAGTGCATACAAACTCAAGAGCCACATCCCCTTTCTGCACATGATCACAAAGGAAGTGATGTTTAATTTCAATGTGTTTCGTTCGTGAATGTGAAATAGGATTTTTAAAGATATTGATTGCACTAGTATTATCACATTTAATCAGTACTGCATCGTAGTGCAACCTGAAATCCATAAGTTGTTGTTTCATATAAAGAGTTTGAGTACAACAACTTCCAGCCGCAATATATTATGTTTTGGCTGTGGATAAGACAACTGAGTTTTATTTCTTGGAGAACCAAGAAACAAGAGATTGTCCTAAATAGTGACAAGTGCCGCTAGTACTCTTTCTATCAACCTTATTACTAGCAAAGTCAACATTACTATAACTCACAATCTCAAAGGTAGTATGCTTAGGGTACTATAAGCCTAACTCTATAGTTCCAACTAGATACCTAAGGATTCATTTAACTGCTAATAGATGAGATTTCTTAGGAGCGGTCTGAAACCTAGCACACATGCACACACTAAACATAATATCAGGCCTACTAGTAGTGAGATATAGAAGACTCCCAATCATGCCACGATACAATTTCACATCAATAGAGATCCCTTGCTCATCTTTATCAAGTTTAATGGAAGAACTTATAGGGATACCAAGAATTTTACAATCTTCCATATTAAATTTCTTTAGCAAGTCCTTGAAATATTTAGATTGGCATATGAAAGTTCTATATTTAGTTTGTTCAATTTGCAACCCTAAAAAGAAATTAAGCTCACCCATCATGCTCATTTTAAATTCACTTTGCATGCATTTGGCAAACTCATTACACAACTCATCATTAGTTGCTCCAAAAATGATATCGTCAACATAAATTGAACTAGGAGCATATCATCATTTTTGGATTTAATGAAGAGTTTAGTGTCAATCTTACCACGGGTAAACCCATTTTCTAACAAAAAACTACTAAACCTCTCATACCAAGCCCTAGGAGCTTGTTTCAATCCATACAAGGCCTTAGACAACCGATAAACATGATATGGATATTTATGATTTTCAAAACTAGGTGGTTGTTCTACATATACTTCTTCATTAATATAGCCATTTAGAAAAGCGCTTTTAACATCCATTTGAAACAATTTAAAATTTTTAATAGCGGCATAAGCAAGTAGCATATGAATGGCTTCCAACCTAGCAACAGGAGCATATGTTTCATCAAAGTCTATTCCCTTTTCCTGATTATAACCTTGGGCAACTAGTCTAGCCTTATTCCTAATTACTACCCCATTCTCATCTTTCTTATTTCTATATACTCATTTAGTTTCAATAATTGTATGACCATTAGGCCTAGAAACTAGGGTCCACACTTTGCTTCTTTCAAATTGATTAAGTTCTTCTTGCATGGACATCACCCAAGACTCATCCTCTATGGCTTCTTTAATATTTTTAGGTTCTTCTTGGGACAAGAAAGTGGAATGACTAACTAGGTTCTTCAAGGCAGATCTTGTGGCTACACCATGGGATGGTTCACCTATGATTTGATCTATAGGATAGTTCCTAATGAATTTCCAATCTCTAGGCAACTCCTGAACTTCATTTTCATTGTCATTATCTTGATATGATTTATCATTTACTTCTAAATTTTCACTTGCATTGTTTTCAATAGATAACTTGTCTAAGCATTTTCTAATGTCAATATCATCTTTTTCATCTTTCTTAGAAAATGGATTAGATTCATCAAATATGACATGGATAGAATTAATGACAGTCAATGTTCTTTTCTTAAAAACTCTATATGTTTTACTATTACGAGCATAGTCTAGGAAAATGCCTTCATCAGATTTAGAATCAAAATTCCCTAGATGTTCATTATCCCCAAGCACAAAGCATTTACAACCAAAAACATGAAAATAGGAAATATTAGGTTTATGGTTATTTCACAATTCATAAAGGGTTTTATTAAGAAGTATTTATGGCCTAAGCCCAAAAATATTTTGGTAGCTTATGTTCATTCAGCATAGTTCTACCCATTTCTTGTAATGACCTATTCTTTCTTTCTACCACGCCATTTTGTTGAGGGGTCCTAGGTGCATAAAAATTATGTGATATGCCCTCTAGGTCACAATAATTTTCTATGCCTTCATTTTTAAATTCAATGCTTTTATCACTTCTTATATGAGTTATTGTAACGACCCAGAAAATATTCATATTCAAATATTAAAGAGAGAGGAAAATAGATACAGAAACAGAAGGAGACCGTAGACCTCGTCGACGAATACAAGGATTTGTCAACGAGTGGTTAAGAAATTTCGTCGACGAACATAGGGCTTCGTCGACAAGAAAATGCCGAGAGGGGTTCTGGGACAACCTGAATTTTGTTGATGAATACAGGGCCTCGTTGACGAAATTTGTGAAGGACTCATCGATGAATAAAGGGTCTCGTCGACGAAACCCCCTAGTTTATAAATAGTAGAAATCCGGGATATTTTTCACTTTTCACTAAGCTCTCTCTCTCTTCTCTCTCTCTCTCTATGACTCTCTCTCCCTTCTCTCTTCATTTTCGGACCCACCGGTCGCCAGATCGACAATCCGAAGCTACCATGACGCTCTTGGCGGAGTTCTCCACAAATCTGCCGGAGTGGATCGTCGAGAAAATGAAGTTGGATTTTATCCCAAATTCTGGGTAAGATCTTTTATTGAGTTTTTGACTTCCTGACAGTTATAGAAAATGATGTAAACTAGGAAATACTGATGTTTTGTTCTGGGGGATTGCGTTTTCAGGATGTCGGGTTAGGAATCCTGCGGGTATACAGCCAGATTTTTATAGGGGCTTTTCAAAGTTGAGGTAAGGGAAATATGCTATGCTAGGAGTTTTAATAAAGTTAATAGAGATTTTATAAGCATGTTTTTATGTCAGTCTATTATACAGTTTTTTATAGAAAATGAGCATAAATGTTTGTGTGGCATAAGTGGACTTTCATGTGAAGAATGAATTTATACAGTTGTTATGAAATATCATATTATGCTAAATATAAAGATATAAATAATATGTACATTTGATATAGTTTTCCAGCGTATGAGATTATACAAATACAGATTTATATTCACAGAGAAATGTACATGCATACACAGATTTTATATGAATAGTTCATGAAACAGATATATACATATATCTATATACATGTATATAGATACTCTAATCAGTAATTTATATTACGATTTATTACAGAACAGTGTATATATATAGTGTTATAACATGCCATGTTTTTCCCATTACCATAACATACAGAACATAGACAAAGTATATATACAGAATATAAAGATAGATATACGGAGGTAGCATCAAGATGCTACAGATACAGTGTTTACAGTACAGAAAGACAGAGTTATGGTAATTTTGGAAACACGATGAAACAGTAAAAGAGTATATATATGTATATATGTATAGTATCAGATCCCTGAGGAAAGTTACACAAACAGATACAAATTACAAAGCACGGTACCATTGCTAGATACAGATAGAGTGCAACCACATAGCTCAGATAGTATGTGGGTACCGTCAGCCGTGCTCGGAGAGTATGCAGCTCCCCAGTACACTGGGTTGAGAGGGCCGATTTGACGAGGTAGTAGCCAGTCCCGAGCTTAGGAGAGAATGCAGTTTGGTCGGCCTGAGGTAGTGTAGAGTATGATGACCTTCTGGAGGGCCGACCAAATAGAGTCCCACCTATGGACAGCACAACCCTGTCATGAGGGGTCAAATCATGACGTACAGAGTCCCAGGGATACAGTACAGATATTTATATATTTACAGTTTTACAGTATAGTATAATATTATCAGTATGGAAAATAGAAAATACAGATGATACAGTGTATTTTAAATTGAGAAAGATAGATATGCTTAAAAGATATGTTTTACCGATTATTGCATTACAGTTCAGTTGCTATATTTTAAAATACTTTTAACTTAACTGCCACACACTAGTGATAGCATATTTCCACTTACTGAGCGTTGACTCACCCCTTTATTCTAACATTTTTTAGGTGAGCCAGATAGGCGAGCAGATCAGGCTCGCGGATAGAGAGAGTGTTTGGTCACCCTAGTTTTGGGTGAGTTTTTGACGAGTTGTATTTTTGGGAAAGATGAGGATAGAGGGGTTTACTTTGTATGGATATGGCCTGTATATATATTGGATTCTAGTATTGTATAGTTATGTTGTAATGGTGATATGATTTATGTTTCTGCTGCGTAGGACTGTTTATGGTGTATATATTTATAAATAAATAAAAAATGGTATGGATTTTGAGGTCATTACAGTTATCTTACAGCCTTTTTTATTTTGAATTCTCCTGCAAATCTTTGTAAACTGTTCACATGATTCATTTTTATGTGAGAGAAATAACATCCACGTGAACCTAGAAAAGTCATCAATAATGACAAAAACATATGATTTACCACCAAGACTTTGTACAGAATTAGGACCAAATAAATCCAAGTGAAGCATTTCAAGTGGTCTAATGATAGATATAAATTTCTTTTTTTTAAAACTTGATTTTGTTTGCTTACCCATTTGACATGCATCACAAATTTTATCTTTCATAGATGATGTTTTAGGCAAGCCTTTTACTAAATATTTTCTTACTAGTTTTGACAATAAGTCTATGCTAACGTGTCCTAATCGCCTATGCCACAACCAAGTAGCTTCATTTATTGCAGAAAAACAAGTTACTTGTTGTGAAACTAAGTTATCAAAAGTGGTAGTGTATGCATTTTCATGGAGATCTGCAGTAAAAAGCACCTTATGATTTGATTTACTTTCAACTATGCATTTATCATTTTCAAATGATACCTTATATCCTTTATCACACAATTAACTTATGCTCAATAAGTTATGCTTCAACCCATCAACTAATATAACATTATCAATAACCAGGGAAGGATCCTTACCAACCTTACCTACGCCGTTGATGCATCCCTTTGCATTGTCGCCGAACGTCACATACCCTCCATCCTTGGGAATGATTGACGGAAATTTTGCCTTGTCGTCGGTCATATGACACAAGCACCCACTATCCAGGTACCACCTGTCCTTAGAGGAGGACGATCTTAAACACACCTGTAAAATAGACTAAGTAAATGATGCTAGTCCCCAAATTTTGTTGGGTCCACGGGGGTTAGTAACTAGATCACCCTTAACTACCCACACTTTTCTAATTTTCACATGCTTATTCCTAAGTGGACAACCAAATTGAATATGACCAATTTGTTTGCATTTAAAACATTTCATTTTACACTTAGGATCTTTAGGTGGGACTTGAGATTTTGATTCACGTGTGAAATGTCCCAAGGAAAGATTAGGTTGTCTAACATTTTCATTATCATTAAAACTAGACCCTCTTTACTTAGAGAATTTCTTTGGGCACCAAGTAGTTTTCAAAATTGCGTTTGCCCTCGATGAATTTTAAAAATAATTTTGGAACTATCCTCCAATTTCCTCTCAAGCTCAGCAATAATCACATCTTTTTCTTTCAAAATCGAAGCATGAGAGGTTTTTGCAATTCCAAACAATTTTGACCAATTTTCACATTTCTTTTTCAAATCATCATTTTCTTTAGTCATTTTATTCAACAGTTTAGATACATGAATTTATTCAAATTGTAATTCTCTAAAAGTAGGCATGCAATCAAAATCAAAATCATCATACGAATAATATGAAGATAAAAAGGAAGAGAACGATACCTCATCATCGTGTGCCATCAAGCACAGATTAACAACCTCTAAGTCACTGCGGTTTGAGTCTGAGTCATGACTACTTAATTTATCCCACAAAGTGTCTGCTTTCATGGCTTTCTTCTTTTTCTTAGTCTCCTTTTTCAGTAGTGGACAGTCCGACTTGATGTGCCCAACTTTGTTGCAATTGTAACACGTGGGAGCATTTGATTTTTCTTTTCTTTTACTAGACTCTCCCTTCTTAGATGCAGACTCCCTATATCTTTTGTATGACTTTCTATTCCTCGTGAAGAATCTGCTGAATTTTCTAGTTAGCATGGTCATATCATCGTCAGAGTCAGGTTCATCGCATTCACTAAATGTATTAGTGGAGGTTTTCAATGCAGTCACTTTTTTTTGCCTTATTATGTTCATTGAGTCTCTCATTTATGGCTAATTCATAGGTAATCAAGAAACCTATCAATTCATCTAGAGTCATGACCTTAAGGTCTTTACCCTTAGAAATTGTCGTAACCTTAGCTTCCCAAACAGGAGGAGAGCCTCTAAGGATCTTCCTAATCATCTCATATGTAGGATAGGTCTTACCTAATGCATGCAATGAGTTTATAATGTGTGTGAATCTAGTGTGCATACTCTGAATGGACTCACCTACATTCATTCTAAAGGCCTCATATTCACTAGTCAGCATATCTATCCTACTATCTTTTACATCCCTAGTGCCTTCATATGTGACTTCTAACTTATCCCAAATTTCTTTTGCAGTAGCACATGTCATTACTCTATTAAACTCATTCACATCAAGACCACAATACAAAATATTCATAGCAGTGACATTCAAACTGACAGCTTTCATATCATCATCATTATATTCTTCCTCAGTTTTAGGAACTCTAGTTGTACCCTCTGTTTTCATGGGAACATAATTTCCCTTAGAGACGATCCTCCACACCTTCCAATCTATATTTTGAAGGTAGATTTGCATCCTTTGTTTCCAAAAAGTGTAATTAACACCACTAAAAACCGAAGGTCGTGTGGAAGATGGTCCCTCAAGGAAAGTGGTCACGGAGCTATGAGCCATCTAAGATCTTTTGCAAACTACCTATGAGTCTATGCTACGTGGCTCTAAGATCAATTGTTAGCTTTATCGTGATCCCAAAAGGGGGGTGAATTGGTTTTTTAAAATTGATACCCTAGGACAATATCCTAATAGCAGTATTTTCACAACTCTAAAGTCAATCTAGTGCAAGTAAAATAAATCAATTGCAGTATGTAGCAAAAATTAAATAGCACAATCTAATCAACTAAGCATACACCAGAAAGTAGTAAAAGTAAGTGACATCAAGAAGTGTTATCGAGGTTTGGCAAATTGCCTACGTCCTTGCCCTGGCTAATAAGCACAAGAATTACCATTATAATGTTTACTTAAGCGGGTGGAAGCGGCACCTAAACAATCAGGTCAATTAGTACAGGGCTGACTTCAACCTTTACACATAATCCTTATCGAACTGAATTACCGCCCCCTCAAGCCACGCTTCGAATACAACAGTATTTTTCTCAATCAAACTAGTATAGTGATTATGCTTTCCTGTAAAGCAGATATGTACCCAATACACGCAATCACATACACATCAATAATATGAATATAGTGTAAGTTTAGTGATGCAAATAGTTGTGCAAACAACACTCAATAGAGTATTATCAATGGAATGCTCAAGAGTGTTCAATACAAGCAATATCTTGAAATTTAAGCAAAACACATTTCAATAGCAAATCAAGATTCCAAAGATATCAATGAGATATTCAAACTAACTCAAAAAGATTTTCTTCAATGAAAAAAACACACTATTAGTTTGAAAAATATTTTTACTTGTTGAAAATATTTTTGCACAATAAAAATCAAAGTTATGGAAGTCTTGCAACAACTATGCAAATATGTCTAAGCTTACTAGTTTATCCCAACAAAGATTTATAATATGAAATCAGTGGGATAACACTAACCCAAACTCCCCAAAAATAATATCAATAATCACACAAGCAAATGGGAGTTTTAACACTATCTAGCAATCACAAGCACACTCTATAAGCTCTCACAATCTCAGAATGTATCAAGGGAATGAAAATTTGAGACTATTTGAACAATATGAGTGTTTGCAAAAGAGAGGATTCTTGGCTAATGATTTTGCTAATTAATTGTTAATCCTCACAAATGAGCCTACATTTATAGGCAAGGTAAAAATTATAACCGTTTGGGACTTGTTGGATATTCTTAGAAAAGTTTCAAAATGTTTAAACACAATTAACCCATATTAATCCATATTTACCTCGGTTAAAATATTTTTAACCCGGCAGGGTTCGGGTGGCTGAACCGTGGTTCGGTCACCCAAACAGACACAATTATAAAAGCCCTTTAAATCAATTCGGCATCCCGTGCCCTAGTTCGGTGGCCCAAACAAAAGTCAGAAACATTTCTTTGGAATTTCAGGTACTCGGTCCAAGGTTCGGTAGGCCAAACACATGTGTTTGGTCGCCTGGAGCTCAATTTGAACTAAATTTTTCGGTAGCCCGAGTTAGTAAGGGGTCCCTTTCAAATGGTTCGGGTGCCCGTGGAAGGTATGCATAAAATGGTTCGGTTGCCTGACAGCTTAGGTCTATTGTTGACTTCTCAACAGTTTGGGTGCCCAAGGAGTTTTGAATTCTTGGGGTTCGGTCACCCGAGCTCTCTCAAACTCCCTAATAATATTCAATTAAATGCATTTTTAACACTCTTGAATTCTGTATGATATATGTGCATGAGTGTTGGGACCTAAAGTCATACTAGGGTCTTACAAAGCTTACCATATATCCTATATGCATGATATGCAGGTAATTATTACAGACCATATCCCTAGTTATTATTACAAACCCATATTACATAAGTTGAATTTACAATATGAAATAAAATTTTTAGGGTCTTCATGTCTTGCTTCAAGTGTCATTCCTTGAAATGTTCATCTAAGCCTGCGGATACACTTGAAAACCATCAAATACCTAAGTATTTGTCATTATCAAAACTGAATATGACCTATAAGGTCAACAAACTGCATTATCAGTACTTGACTCATGAGGGATCAACCCTCAGATTCCTAAGACTCAAACCCCAAGACTTTTTTTTTTATTTTTTTAAAAGGTTAATTTTGGAACTTCAGGGTCCCATACAACAACTGAGAGGAATTAATTAAAATTACCATAAACAAATCCTAACAATTGGCTTAAAAACCCAAGGCTTGGACTAGACATTTACAAGACTCAACTCTAAACCATGTTCTGACTCTTAAGAGACTTGACTGAAATTAGAAGGACTTGATTGAAGGATTTGGGTCTTAATTCCAAAACTCGGGGTTATTCCGGGCTCAAAGTTAGCTCCTATTTCGTTAGGCTTCCTCGGGGTGGCCCGGTTAAAATTGGGGTGTCAATAGAGAGTAGTGCATCTTATTCAGTCTAGAAGCCACTAAAGGGATCCCCAAGTACCTAAAGGGAAACTCTCCATCTTGGAACCCTGTGGATCTTCTAATTTCCTCCAAGTCATAAGCTTTTATACCAACAAACAATAAGTTAGATTTCTGGTTATTTTCAGAGAGCCCTAAATTGACTTGAAACTTTTTCTAAGCAGCTTATAAGAAGCCTAACAGTACTGGGTTTCCTCTCGAAAAGAGAATCAAGTCATCCACAAAGGTAAGATAAGTGGTATTCAGTTGATCACATGTTGGGTTGTTTGAATATGAATGATAGGGTGAAGGTGAAGAAAGCATGGTCAACTTAACCAAACCAAAATTATCGAACTTGGCCTAAAGGACGAGTTAGGCCAAGTGGAGTTGAAAAAAATACTCACATATGACTAATTACATTTGTACTTTCAACTAGGGGTGAGCAAACGGTCGGTTCGGTTAAATTCAGATAATTAACCGAATTAACCAAAAAATTCGGTTAATATAAACCATTAACCGAACCGACCGAATTGACGAAAGACACCGAACCAACCCCGACCGAATTGTCCATTCGGGTAATTCGGTTAACCGATTTTAACCGAAATCATTTAAAATTAATTGTTAGAAATATAATACAATTATAATTTTTTTTTAAAACCAAATCCAACTTAATTAAATACTTTATTTATTAATTTTATTAATGAAAATAATATTTTACCATAGAACAAAGAATCCAAATAGGTTAATTAAACTCCTTAATGTACTTACATAAGTAAAATTTATATTCATAAATTATATTTAAAATCTAATTAATTAGTAATTCTGTTAATTCGGTTAACCGAAATTTTTTTTACCCTTAACCGAACCGAAACAGATTAACCGAAATTTTGTAGAATTATAACCGAACCGACCGAACCGCGATATTTACCCGAACCGAACCGACCAATTTCGGCCGGTTAATTCAGTTAATTCGGTTTTCACCGAATTTTGCTCACCCCTACTTTCAACCATGTGAGAAAGTGAAAACAAATTTATTAACAAATTGAATTGAAATACTTAATAAGTAAATGAATAATAAGCTATATAAATGTACTATATAAGCAGAATTGAGACTTCTATGTTAAAGGTTTTAGATTCTATCTTAAAAGGAGGTGGACATGGGAATGGGATAGTAGATGGATTCTCTTTCTTTAGCATAGTCCATGTCCAATTTGTCACCAATGGACCAACAAATATATTTAATTTATTTGTACAATTTATTATTCCTTTGATGCACAAAAATACATAGTAAAATCTAAGGAAAATTTAGAACTAATCAGGAAAAAAGTAACAATAGTTCTTATTATTTATTTTTTACTTCAATTTAATTATTATAAAATTTTTTTTTGACACCTTCATACACAGACACGACACTCTAATTATGCATGAAAAATAGTAGCAATAATAGTTATAAATCTTCTTTGGACAATAACTTTCTCAATAATAGTTATAAATTTGTAATTTTCATAGTTATAATTGGGTTGCAATCAGTCTAATAATTATTAAAATTTATTGGCATCATCCTTAACATCTAAGTCATGAAAAATAATTTCAAATTAGAATAGTAGCAAAAGAATAACTTGAGGATACATATGTGTTGACTTTTTGAGTTCGATCCCTGTTTTGATGCTGACAAAGCACATGTAACTTATGTGTATGCCTAGTGTTTTGAATAAGTTTACAATTTAGAATGCACACATAAAAGAGGAATATGGAAGCCAAAAAACTCATATCAACTAGCATTTTCCACGAAGGACAGAAAAGTAAAGAAGAAGGTATTTGTCTTGTAAGTGTATTGCATTTAATTTTTTATCATTAGTCTGTAATAATGCATGCATTTGCATGATATGGATGAATGCTCAGATCGATCGTAGATAAACCCAAAGGACCAGCACATTTCACCCAAAACCTTTTTTTTCTAAAAAGACCAAAATCATACAAAGTTTTTGAAATAGCTTTAGGGTCAAAATTGGTGCAAAAACAAAGCCTTTGGTCAACCGACACCATATTTTTTGGACAAAATATTCATTGTTAATGTCCTCAGTCTACTGAACCAAACTAGTAATAACTAGCTTGGTCGATCGAACCACTATTTGCTCAAAAGTCAAAAGTTTGACCTGCGACGGTCAACCGAACCTGTGGAGTTATAATTGCCAAGGTCAACCACTCTAATTTGAACGTATCTTCCTTAATCAATCGAATTGTCACATGTCTGACACCCAACTGTTCAGCTGATCGAACTTATAGTTCATTTTGGCCACGGTTGACCGAACCATATGAGCGGTCAACTAAACCTAAGTCATGGTCGACCGAACCTACGAAAGGTTCGAAATCGCCCTAAGACAGTCGACCGAACCTGTAGTTCAAAATTAACACGGTCAACCAAACCTATTAATATGGTCGACCGAACCTTTAAAATGGTCAACCGAAACTCTCGGGTTGAAAACTTTTTTAAGGGCTAAAACATCATTAACTTTTAATTTAACTTTTTCAAAATGCCGAGCGTATCCCCAAAGGTCATAATTTTTGAAAAATCTATAAATACCCCGTCATAACTCCTAATTAGCAACTTTGATTAGTCAAATTTTTTTCTTTAATCTTTTGGGCTAATTTTTATCAAAGTTCTCCTCCCCCCCCCCCCCCCCAAAAAACTAATTTTTCATTGCAAAAATCTTTCATTGGGGAAAATTTTTTTATGCTCTCTCAAAATCTCTTTCATTCATGCATTCACTTGAAAAATCATTTTTGAAAGAGTTTTTATTTAGGGCATATACTTCATCAAAAGTATTTTACTCTCATTATTTCATTCATTGTTTTAAAATCATTCTTGAGAGTAAATCTTGGTTCTCTCCATATGATTTCTTGAAAAACATTTAAAGGAGAATATTTTTGTTAGGGTCAAAACCTTTGCGTATTCATCATACAAATTATTTTCAAAGGTTGAAATATTATTTTGAAAAACACTCTTACTCTACTAAGCATATACTTCATATCATATTAGAGTGTATGTATTTGAGTTTTAATATGTACATTTTTGCTTGTATGTTTCAGAAGCATTTTTATGTACGAAAATGATTTTTATAGACAGGTTGGATTTAGCCTATTAAGTGAATTGAGGAGTCTCAGTCCCATAAGTTAGACCGATTTAGTTTAGCCCGAAAATTGAATTAGGGAGTCTCAGCCCCGTAAGTGAGACAGGTTGGGCTTAACCTTGTAATTGAGCTGGGGTTTTCCTTGCCCCGTAAGGAGATGATGTAAACAGCTTCTGCTCCGCCCGTTTCTGAGCAGCTTTAGTGTAATCCTTGGGGGGTATGCCCAAGGCAGGGACGTAGACTGGTTTGGCCGAACTTTAATAACAAATATGATCTCTCTCTCTCTCTCTCTCTCTCTCTCTCTCTCTCTCTCTCTCTCCTTATCTCATTTACTTTCCGCACTTTAATTTTAGTATGTGTATGTCTATTCATATTTTGTTATAACTATCTTGCATACACACAAAATTAATTTAAATGAGATATGTAGTACACGTGTATGTATGCACACATTGCTCACTTACTTTATATACATGTTTTATGTTGAATGGGATATGAGATATGGTGAATCGGCGCAATTGTTTAAATTAGCGAAAAAGTTTTAAATGTCCAATTCACCCCCCCTCCCCCCCCCCCCCCCCCCCCCTAGGATCACACCAATTCCAACAATATGTATAATGAACAACTTCCATTTAATGGTCTAATTGTTTGTTATATACAATTAGCATTGAAACATTAGGATATTAAAATGAAATTCATTCACTTGTTGGTTTCCATATTTTAGCCTTATCATATGCACTAGTGTCTATGTAATGACCCCAAAAATATTTAGGTGTAGTGATCATAAAAAAATAATAATAATAATAAAAAAATAAAAAAATAAAAAAAATTAGTTATTAATCAATTAATAAATTAAACATTATTAAATTAAAGTAATTTAATAAATGATGTAATAGATATATAGGTATACATACATATATATATATATATAATATTAATATAATATAATTATATGTTTTAAATGGAATTGGATGGATTGGATTTCAATTTGAAATCAAATTCCTTTTCTTCTTCTGGAGGAGCCCCCCTCTTTGCGCCTCTCATTTCCCCTTTCTGCGCCTCTCATTTCTTTTTCTTTTCTCTCTCGGCGTTCTCTCTAGCTCTCTCGTCTCACTCCTCCATCTCTATTTCTCTCCTCAATTTCTCAGCAAATATTCGGCCGATCAAAAATCAAAAAATACCGCTGGGCTCCATTCCCTACCACCAACATTTCTACCAGAGTGGATTTGTCGTAGGAGTGGCGTAGGCATATCTCCTGGGGTAAGGTAAATTCTCACTCTTACCTCAATTTTCCTTAAATCTTAAGCCAAAATGATGATCAAACACCACCTCAAGAATCTAGGGATGATTCTCTACAAGTCTAGTGGAGCGGATTTCTTGTGGGATCGTCGTAGGCATAGCCCCAAAACTAGGATAAGGAGGTTATTTAGAGATTAATCGTTATTTAATTAATGTAGATTTGGAAATGTTAGAATATTGGGCATTCTGGGGTTGAACTAGGGTTATTGAATTCAGGGTTTAGGTGGGGGCCGCGGGTGTAATTTTAGGATCCCTGCAGGCGTAGTTCAAGAAACCAGGTAAGGGGAATAAATTATAACAGTATTTGTTGAGAATTATTGATTGAGAATTATGTGAAAACAAAATATGATATTTTTCCTGAAATTATTATGATATAATTATTAGATAAAAATTGTGTGGCATATGAGTTATATTGAAAACATGTTTGAATTGGGTTGTGTGATTTGCATGAAGGAAATGGAAATATGATATAAATATATATACTGAAAGGTTTTGTGCCGAAATGTTTTAAAAGAAACTCAGTGCTATGTATATACTAAGCTGAAAACAAAATGAGAATTGTGTTATTGAGAAATAATGAAAATAATATATGTATATGTATATTGAAGAGTTTTCTGAGAAATGACGAAAAGAGAAACATGGATATGTATATTGGAAAAATAATGAAATACTTTATTGAGAAATGCTTAAATGTGTGAAATGATGTATATATATGGGATGAAATGTGAATATGAAAATGAGTATATTGTAATGTAAATTTTGCAACATGACTATTGAAATGTGGAAATTGAAATGTGTTTTCTGAAACATGAATACTGAAATGTGAATGTTGAAATGTGAATACTAAATTGAGAATGATGAATGTAAATATTGGGAAATGTGAACATTGCAAAGTGCGAAAACTGCGATGGGATCATTGAAATGTGTTTGATAAAATGTCAATACAGTATAATGATTGCGGGTATGTGACAATGATAACCCTGACAGATGGTTATGGAAACCCTAATGATGGGTAGTGATATTGAGCATGGTACTATTGCTAGTGGGGATAGTGCAACCATACGGACTCTAGAAGCGTGTGGCATGACAGTAGACTGAGTTGTTTAGTAGAGTTGATGTGCCCCCTGAGTCTGGATCAGGGCTATAGGCCGATCAGTCATACTACAGATGCAGGATATGTGATATGATATTTTGATCTAATCGGATCGGCTAACCGCGATTAGATCCAGCCTTCAGGCCGCACAACCCTGACTATGGGAGGAAGCATGACGTGAAAAAGAGATCTTCGGGGTAGCCATGAGTTACAAATGCGATATTAGTACTAGGTACCAAGGATACTCATGTGCTAGATAGTAAAATGGAAATGGAAATGGAAAGTGGAAGAATGAAAAGATAAGCTGAAATGAGAAATGAAAAAAATAATGGAAAATGAGAAATAAAGAATGATGAAATTGAAAAATGGATATATGTGAGTTAATAACATAAATAATTGAGGCGAAATAAAACTCTCCGCCTGAGGGCTTACTGAGTAAGGTGAGTATCCTATTGAGTATCAGTTGTAGTCAAACTCGAGTTAATCGGGTAAGGTTACAAATGATATCATAACAGAGGGAGCTACATATATGGGCGTGCAATCTCCCCTATCTTCAGAAACTTCACTAGTAAATATGGGTTGTATACTTGAGAAATGGTTTTAAAACTTATAAAAACTTGTGTTTTATATCTATATGATTATGAACATATATATCAGTGTATTTTCTCAGATGAATTGATGATTTGAAAAGTAAAATGTGTTATAACTGAACTCATATTGCTACATACTGTAAATAATTTATTCCGTCTTACCAAAATATGTCCCACCCATATTATCTAAACTTTTCAAGGAACAGAGACAGACCAGGTGATAGAGTTCTGAGATGGTAGGAAGTTGAGACCCTAATATACAGGGTGGGTTTTTGGACTAGGAAAGTGTGATTCTCCTAAGATTGTATTATTTTTAAGTATGAGATAGAAATGTATGTGTATGGATATTGATATTTTGGGTATTGTATTCTGAATGGTATGTACATTATGTCTTTCGCTGTTAGGTTAATATAAATAAAATGTTTGTTTACCTGGTACCCAATGCGGGTCGGATCATATGAGTGGTATTAGAGTCGTTAACGTGGCCGATGTGATGTTTGATGTGTATGATTTAATTATTATTAATAATTTTTAAAAAATTATATGAAAAATCAGGACGTCACAGTCTACATTATAAAACTGGCATTAGTTGGTTTGAAACCTTCTCAAGGCTTCAAGAATTCAGGAACTGTTATACTAGTAACAAGCAATCATAGAATTCGTCCCACCAAAGAGTTTAAGACTCATTTTCTCGCATAGTTCTTTGACCAAGTGCAATAAATAGTATTGCAAAAATCCATATTTACCTCTAAAATTGGACATTATATTTTTAAATTAAAAATTAATAAAATAAAATGATTCACATGTAGCATATGTGCTTCCACTAGTTTTAAGAAAAAAAAAAGAGAAATTTTACAAAGAAATAATGTGAATTTGTCGGAGATTCGCTCGCCCTCAAAATATGACTCATGCCTAATAACTTTTATTGATACGAAAAAAAAAAAAACTATCATTTCAAGATTAGGTCAAAGCCTATTGGGTTCTATTCTACCTACTAATGAACAAAAATATTAAATTCCATTTTTTCTTTGAAAAAAAAAGAGAAAAATACTTGGCACTAATGATGTTCTAAAATTTTTACTCTAATCTTGCTCACAAACATGATATGACTTTAAAAACTTCCCGATTTTATTGAATTGACAACCCGTGATACAAAGCAGTCATGATTATTAAGCTAAAAAATAGTATAAAAATGAAGAAAAAAAAGTTATTTATCTTTTTTCTCGCTAAAAACATTTGTTTATTAACGTTGCTATCACGTCACATCATTTTTAAGATCTTAAAGAAAAAATTTTAATTTTATGAAACTGACAATCCAAGATAGAACGTCGTTCACCTACTCAAGAGAAAATGAGTATGTACAACATTATATTATTCAAAAAATAAATAAAATGATCTCATTTCATTTCATACAAATTTAAAATCCTCTTTAAATCCCCTTTGCAAGTGTCATCAATATTTTAATTTTATAGAAGAAATATTATATAAAATTATTTTTTTCATCTTTTATTTTCATACTTTATTTTAATTTAAATTTACAAAATTCTAAACCAAAAACTTAAACCGTATTGGGTCAAATGTAAAATATAAGAATAATTTTAACCGTTTACATTGCTTTATGTGTAGCAATAGAGAGGAGTGTAACTTGTGTGGTATTTACATAAAGACACATATCGTAAATCAAAATACAAATATTCAAATAGGTACTATAGTATACATCAAACAAGATTTTCATAGTGAAAACTTCAAATAGGGCAATGAGAAAGAATATCATTAAGGAATTAAATGTTTCTTTTGTCTAACCTAAACCCAATAAATCAAAAGATCTTATTATCAACCTTCACATATATAATTGTGTTATATGTCTCGGACCCATGATGATCTCACTCCTACACCCACTGATGCCTTGTCACGTGGACTGTGACACCCATTATTTTCCTATCTTATTATCAACCTTCACATTTATTACCATGTTATATGTTTCAAACCCGTGATGACCACACACCTACACCCATTGATGTCTTGTCATGTGAATCTGTGATGGAGTATTTTCCTTGCATGTATTCATCTCTCTCTCTCTATGTAGAAAAAAAAAAAACTTCATGAAAAAATAGTGGTACTAACCCAAAATCATAAAATCAAGTCAAGAAAAAAAATCATAAAAATAAATGAACACCCACCATTAGGAAAAAAATATCTCATGCCTATAGCTATAGGTCCAAATTGAACAATTATTGCCTTTATAATTTCAAATGATGATGTCCATGTGTGTATTGCCAGCTATTCATCTTGTGGTCCAGTGTTTTATTATGGACCCTTGGTTATTGCAAGGTGTAGGACCAATGTCATACAAGCTCTCACACTTGAATTGATAGCTCTCCTATGTTTGAACAACGCCATTATTACCCCCAGGGTGTGGTTCAGGTGGTAGTATGGGTTGTAGGAGTGCCTTTCACGAGATCAAGTATTCAAACCCTCCTGAATTCGTTTCCGCATCTGAATTCTTGAATTTACCCTCCCTTTAGAGTTGTGGGGTCAACTTCAAGGGGCGCAGGATTAGTCACGTGGATCGTAAAACGGACGGGTGGATACCCGGTGCGTATTCCAAAAAAAAAAAAAAAAACAAAGGCATTATTAGTTTAGACAATAGATAATTTGGTTTACTCCCAAAGGACATTTAAATATGCAATTTATTATTACTAGAAAAATAAATTTGTCACATCCAACTGAGGCTTTTTTTTTTTTCTTAAAAAAAGAAAAGAAAAGAAGAAGAAGGATGCAACACAAGGACTTCTTAGGTCACCTATCATAATACTACTCTCGCCTAAGCATACTTAATTACAGAATTCTGATAGGATTCGGTGACTAATGCTTGTTTTAATATATTTAATATAATTCCATGGTATGCATATACTTCATTAGTGTGCAAACAAAGATTTATTCCGGCTTAAAGTGAACTTTCAAATATAATTGGTTAATTTTGTGATAATTTGAACTTGTACATCAAAAAAGTTAAAATCATTTAGAGGATTGAGGCTCTGATACTTGAGTTTGTATTCACGCCTTAGAGGAATTAAGTTAAAGCAATTTCGGTCTCTTGTATGTATCTAGTTTATGTGTGATTTGTTTATATATAGCATCACATTGTGTGGGTTCAGAAATTTAACGTCTAATTAGATACAAAAGGGGTTTTTCTCCCTTTGTTTAAGTCCATTGGATTTTTTTTGGTCCTAAGTATAGTGTCACATTGTGAGGATTCAAAGGTTGGATGTCTAATTAGACAATAGTATGGGGTTTTTTTTTTTTTTTTTTTTTTTTTCCCCTTTGTTAAAGCCCATTAGATATTTTTTGGTCCTGAGTGTAGTTAGTCACTTGATTAACTACAACTTTAAATAAATTATTAAACTAAGCTTTGGTTCATGAAACAAGTAGGGGTCTTGGTTTGCAGAGTCATAGTTATGTTTGGGAGTACGGTCTGCTGAGTCATAGTTATGTTTGGGAGTGTGGGTATGTAAGGGGAAGTTGTAAGTGCCCCATTTATTCTAAAATAGAATCAATTAAGCTCATATTATATTAGGCTCAATTAAAATAATCTCTATTTTCTTTTTATTTTCAGAATTACTTCCCATTATTTTTTAATTGAGAGACTTTACAACTCTTTTGATAAACGGTTAAGTATCTTTTATCTTAGGAATTTCCTTAGCCAAACTATCACATTACCTTTCAATTTTTTCATCAAACTCATTCTATTAAACAGGATATTGATTAATAAGGAAACAAGCGTGGTAGTGCATATTAGAATTTAATCCTTTTTATTGTTTTATTGTTTAAACATATTTAGCAGTATTCTCCACATCCTATGGAGATCCTCTTTAAATATTTTGTTCCTTGGATATTGTCAGGAGATCCTCTTTAAAGGCATCCTCACTTAGGACAAGAAGCAAGACCTTGGGAAGATCCATGTTAAAGAATAATTTAGAAGAATTGGGTTAAGGAATTGTTGGGTTTAATTAGTAATTTAATATGTAGTTAGTTCAATTAGTATAATATTATGTGTATTTGGGGGCTTGTTTGAAATATTTGTGTAAAGTATGGGTTTGTTTGTAATTTATGTAGTTTTAGGGGTATCTGTATAATTTTTTGTATTTAAATTTTATTATAAATAGTGTGTGAAAGCCATGTTGTAAGTTAGTAGTTGATGAGTTTGAATTTGAATTAAACGTGAGTTCCCCCTTGGTATCTCCTCTCTTCTCCCTTTCCTTTCCTTCCTCTCTCTTATTTCTTCTAAATCCCCCTATAGCTGCAAAATCTTGATGCTGCCCCTACATCATTTTTGTTGTGAAAAACAAATTGCACAACACAATATATATATATAGGATCAAACACACACTACAACACTTAGTGATGAATATACAGAACAATCCACCCCACAGCAAATATATGAAAGCAATAACAACACAATAACACAAGGAATTACGTGGTTCGGCAATACCTACATCCACAGGAGCAAATGACAAAGTTCACTATCTTCTTGTCCAAAGGACATGAACAATGTACAACCATCTTACATATACATTTGAGACAATGTATATATAAAGTTTTCAGAGGTTTTCCCTCCAAACCCGTACCATATTAACGTCCCCTTATTCAAATTTGAAATTTGTGATGGGTTTCTCGAACCAAACCGTCAACGGTTTCAGAAAAAATGTAAATTGTCTGAAATCAGGTGCTAAACCATCAACGGTTTCCCTTGCTACTCTCATAACTTTGATTTTCCACCATGTTCTCTCTTTGTTCATGCATCTCATTTGGTATATGAGCCACATATCACAACAATCTCCACCTTGGCGAATATACGCCCTTTAGGAGAAATAAAAAACATAGCCCGTTGCTCCACCTTGACCTTGGGACGCTAGGTTAGGACCGCCAGCTGTCCAGCAATTGGAAACAAAAACCAAGTCCAAGCAACACTTGAACTTGCCAGTGGTAGCTTTGGCTTCTACTACCAACCTCGATTCAGTTGTAGATGTAACAACCTGAGACTACGCCCTAGACTTCCAACAAGGCTTTCCCACAACAATAAACACAAAATCTGCTGTAGGTCTTCTATCATCAAAGTCCCCTGCATAGTCTTCAACAAATATCACAACAAATGGACAACTTTGTTGCCTGCTGAAACACCTTATTGCATCAGCATAAGGGACCTTTGACATATCTTGGACATTATTGTCTGTCGTTAGGTACCAAGTGGTAGACATTTTACATTGATTCTCCAGAGAACTCCCCTGAGATGGCAAACAAAGTCTCCCTACAGTTCTATCCACAAAGTCAGCAAAAGATGACACCAATATCCTTGCAGCTCTATCTACAAAGTCACCCTGAGATAACACTAATATCCCTGTAGAATTGTCCATGCAAATCTTCAAACTAAGACCTTTCTTGGTCGTACCCAAAACATTCATGTCAAAACCTTTCAACAAAGTTTCCAATTGATCCCTTAGTGAAAACCTTCTCAGCCAATAACATGTCATTCACAAACAACAGAAATATCACTCCATTGCATCCTATCACCCTCTTCCCCACTAGAAACGTCACCAACTCCCACAACTGATTCTTATGCAAAAACTCAATTTCCTCCACCATAGCACTTATCCATATATTTTTTCCCTTTGTTGTGCACTACAACTTGAAAAATAGTAAAAACCTTGCTACTAGTAGTAATGAATGCATAAAACACCAAAATGTTAAATTTATTCTTGAGTGGTGGTTTGATAGGACACCTGGGCCCACTGTGATCCTGTTGGTCTCCCGAGCTGAAACTCTCTGCAATATGAACAATGTCATCTCTACACTGAGTCTGTAGCTCCACCTGCATCACATGTCCATTTATAATGTGATACTATTGACCTGGGATAAAACTCTTTGCATTTCTGCCCTGAATATCTAACTCCACTTGAATTACATGTTTACTACTGCTATAATTTTCTGGCATTTGTTTCTTTTCCTTTACCTGAGTAGGCTGTCCGATGGCTTTCTCACCAAAAGTCATGTCTCCACTTATCACCACCTTGCTTGCCATAGGATCACCCAGTTTGAACACACCTTTCTTATACCTTATAAAGATGTATTGTCTGGACACAACACTAAGCCTAGATCCCACCTCACTAGAAACGTGCACCTATGGACATCCACTCAAGCCCAAGTAGTTATCGCAAAACCTGTCCATAATTCTCTTGCAACTCTTCCATCTAATGATACTTTTGGCAATTGGTCAAATGAGAAACGCTTCATACTCACTAACTTCACTAAGAAGTTCCATGTAAGCCCTGCATATAAGCTGCCCTGCTCACAAAACTCCTTGAACTGAATCAGCGTACTCAGTACCAATGTCTAATATAAGAATCTCTCTCTTGGTATGATTTTCCACCTCAACCACAAGTTAAACCTAGCAAACAGCTCAAACTTGTGTCACATGAGATACACCAAGATCTTTTATAATAAACCCATCAAATACATATGTCCACCTCGTGATGCTATCCTCACTGGTCCCCAAACATCTAAATACATGTAGTCACTCATATACCCTAATCGTATATGCTAGAAAACATTTGATCACTCAGATTCTACAGCTACAACTCCACCTACAATTGTGATACCCTGCAGTGCATAGATATTTCCCGCTACCTTTTGCCCTTTTATCACCATCAAGTGGCCTTCATACACTTTCACTTCCCTACTTTCAGACTTGTAACTATATCCGTTACAATTTAAAGTGCCCAATGAAATTACATTCTTCCTTTTGATTCGGTACATGTCTTACATCACATAAGGTTCTAATGACATAATCATACATTTTGATTTTTACATTTCCAATACCAATTATTTTGCATGAAATATCATTTCCCATCAAAACAAAACTAGTATTAACTAACCTATAAGTGAACCATTTTCTATTTGCTGTCATGTGATAAGAACATTCAGAATCTAGAATCTAAGAATCTGTGAGGCACTCTAAACCCGATGAAATATTTAGCATATCACCATCACTGCACCCTGAGTCTCCTTCCATTACATTTGTAGATTTTGACGGACCCTTCTGATTTTCAGCTTTCCCTTTCTTCGACTCTAGACATTTCGATCTTATGTACCCAATTTTCCCGCACCTAAAACACTTCATGTCCTTTTTCTTCCTGAGCTGTGACCAAAATCCGCTCCAGGACTTATGTCTTCCATGTTCCTGGTTACTTTTCACCACAAGCCAACTTCATCGCTGGCCATTTTTCTTTAATGAAAACCGAGCAATATTTGGGTTTGTTTGTAATTCATGTAGCTTGAGGTCATGTGTGTAATTTTATGTGTTTAGGATTTCTTATAAATAGTGTGTGAAAACCATTTTGTAAGTTAGTCTTTGATGAATTTGAATTGGAATTGAATATGTGTTCCCTTTTGTTATCTCCTCTCTCCTCCCTTCCCTTTCCTTCATCTCTTTAATTTCTTCTAAATTCCCCCATGGCTGCAAAACCCCTGCATCACATCCATATGCAGGCTTCAACCTTTCCTTGCTAACCTTTATTAGCTAGAAGATATTATGAAAGAGAATATCCATTGAGCTATTATTGTTGTTCAAATCCCTTTTCAGCAACATGAAAACTAAGGGGTTATAGGAGAAGTAACATCTCTTTTTTAACTTGGAAACTATCAAGAAAATTGGATCCTCATGCATTTTCTCCCTAAGTTTCTTTTGGAATATAGCCTTAGTACATGCACTACATGCTTGACTCTTCTGAGAATAAGTATTGTCACCTTTAACAAGTTCATCTAAGATGACATCAATGGTTCCCAATATGGATCAGTTATCAATGGGAGCTCATATGTTTTTAGCCCAATTGTCTACATCTCTATCTTAGAACATCCGCAAAATTAGGCAATTATGTCCAATCAAGTACTCAATCTCATTCTTTGAGTCCAAAAAAATAAATAATGCCATGTCCATGATCCTAGTGGGACTAGCAGTACTCGTTAGTATCTTTTCTTTCAACTATTGCTTTAATTCAAGATGACAAGTGGATGTGGTCGTCATTTTTAAATGCAATTATGACTATGATTTTTTATAGGAATATAATTATTATACTAGAGACATTCACATAACATTTTAAGGACAAATCCTTGTCTCAAGCCTCTCATTCCTCTTCTTACTATCTTGTCTCCCCATGTCTTTTACAAGCGTTTTGCATCTTATTGGTGCTAATTACTTGTATAAATAGACAAGTATATAAATGAAATCCTTCAGTGCACCTCAAGAAGGGAGTCAGTGAACTTGGAGTCCTTTAGCTCGATCGTGAACACCATCATGTTGTGCCGGGCACCCCACTTGTGCCAAACACCAATACTACAACTATTGCTATTGAATATATAAGAAATTAAAGTAATGCAGAAACTAATAATAAAGTGATAAAAAGAACAAGACAAGAAATTTACGAGGTTCGGTATAGAATTACCTACGTCCTCGGGCGCCGATGATCAATCCACTATTTCTTAAAAAAGTACAACTTTGAGGTGTGTTTTACAAAGAAGAGTTGAGCTCTTTATATAGCTTCAACCTCAAGTCTAAAAAACACTTCTCTCCAATGTGGGACAAACAATATAAAAAATTGAAAACAACCTTTTATACTAATGTGGAAGTATTCTACCAATGTGGGACGAAAAACAACAAATCTCCACCTTGACGATAAATTCAACAAATTTTTCAGTCACCAACATTTTCTGGAGTTCCACATCATCGGCGCCTTCCAAAAATATTCAGATTTATAGGATATTGATCAAGTCCAAACAATGTTTGAACTTGATTGTTGTCACAATCTTGGTCAACATATCTGTGGGATTTTCGGTTGTAGCAATCTTTTGAAGAAGTATCTTGCCTCCATCAATAATATCCCGCATAAAATGAAACCGAACGTCGATATGCTTCGTTCATGCATGGTAGACTTGGTTCTTTACCAAATGAATAGCACTTTGGCTATCACAGAACACAACAATGTTCTTCTGAACAACTCCCAAATTTTCAAGTAAATCTTACAACCAAATAGCTTCCTTAACAGCCTCTGAAGCTGCCATGTACTCTGCTTCTGTTGTAGACAAAGCAATGGTAGACTGTAAGGTAGACCTCCAACTCACTGAACCATTAGCAAATGTAAAAATATGTCCAGTAGTTGATCGACATTTATCTAAATCACCTGCAAAATTCGAATCCACATATCCAACAACACGTTGTTCAATAGTATTATTTTTCTCAAATACTATACCAATTTCAATAGTATTCATAATATATCTCAAAATCCATTTCACAGCTTGCCAATGTCCTTTACCCAGATCATGCATATACCTGCTTACCATACTAACAGCTTGTGAAATATCAGGTCTAGTACAAACCATTGTATACATCAGACTACCAACAGCACTTGCATAAGGAACCTGTGACATATACTTACGTTCCTCATCTGATTTAGGAGATAAAGTCGCACTAAGTTTGAAATGAGGAGCAAGAGGAGTGCTTACTGGTTTTGATTGCTCAGACATGCCAAAACTCTGTACTACCTTCTTCAAATACTGTTTCTGAGACAAACTAACTGTTCCTCTCATTCTATCTCTGCAAATTTCCATGCCAAGTATCTTCTTTGCTTCACCAAGATCTTTCATCTCAAACTCTTGATTTAATTGACTTTTCAACTTGTTGATTTCTTCCCTATTCTTTGAAGCTATCAACATATCATCAACATACAAGAGTAAATATATAAAAGATCCATTTTGTAGTCTGCGAAAATAAACACAATGATCATGTTTATTTCTGATGTACTTCTAACCCATCACAAACTGATGAAATCGTTTGTACCACTATCTTGGAGACTGTTTTAAACCATACAACGATTTACCTAGTTTACATACCAAAATTTTTTTTTCCAGCAACCTGAAATCCATCTGGCTGAGTCATATAGATTTCCTCTTCCAAATCACTATGTAAAAATGCAGTTTTTACATCGAGTTGAACTAGTTCAAGATCAAATTGTGCTACCAAAGCCAACAAAATTCGAATGGAAGAATGTTTAACAACTGGAGAAAATACCTCATTATAATCAATGCCTTCCTTTTGTGCGTAGCCCTTAGCTACCAATCTAGCTTTGAAGTGAACATTATTTGCATCTGGAAATCCTTCTTTCTTTACATAAACCCATTTGCAACCAATTGCTTTCTTACGCTTGGGTAGTTGGGCTAGCACCCAAGTCTGATTCTGATGAAGAGACTGCATTTCTTCATCCATTGCTTTTTTCCACTTGTCTGATTCAGAGTTCCTCATTGCTTCTTTGAAAGTGTAAGGAACATTATCATCTACAACTGGAAGTGCATAGGCCACCATATCAGTATACCGAGCAGGTTTTCGAATTTCTCGTCTTGGCCTTTGAGAAACAATTAATTCTTGTTATTGTGAAGATTCTCGAATTGAAATCTCCTCTTTTTGTACACTATTCCCCACCGTAACTGGAGAGTTACCTTGTGTAGTCTCATTTCTCATTGGGTTTCCCAAAATTGTCTCAACCTCCACCTGTTGTTGAGTACCACTAGTCTTCTCTTCAACTCATGACTCCTTGCGTATTGTTTTCTTTATCATCGCAAGTTCATCAAAAGTTACATCTCTACTTAAAATCATTTTTTTCGTCTTTAGACACCAAAGACGGTATCCTTTGACTCCTGCACTTATCCCCAAGAATATTGCTTTCTTGGCACTTGGATCCAACTTAGATTCTTTAACATAATAATAAGTCATAGTACCAAATACATGTAAAGAATCATAATCACTTGCAGGCTTTCTAGACCATACCTCATAGGGTGTTTTTCCCCCTATTGCAGATGATGGTAGACGATTGATAAGATGACACGCATATCTAACAACCTCAGCCCAAAACCTTTTATCTAACCCAGCATTAGACAACATACATCGAACTTTCTCCAACAAAGTCCGATTCATGCGCTCTGCCACCCCATTCTGCTGTGGTGTATTTCGAACTGTGAAGTGTCAAGCAATACCTTCATCCTGACAAACCTTCATAAACAGGTCACTCGTGTATTCACCACCATTATCTGATCTGAGCCGTTTAATCTTTTTGCCAGTTTTAGTTTCAACTAATTTTTTCCACTTAAGGAAAATATCACACACTTCATTTTTATGCTTCATAGAAAACACCCAAACGCTTCTAGAAAAATCATCAACAAAAGTAACAAAATAATGCATACCACCCAACAAAGCCATTTTTGTGGGCCCCTATACATCTGTATGGATGTAGTCTAAAATACCTTCAGTCTGGTGGATTGTTGTGCCAAATTTCACTCTAATTTGTTTTCCCAGAATGCAATGCTCACAAAATTCAAGTTTGCACACCTTTGCACCCTTTAACAGACCTCGCTTAGCTAATTGTTGTAAAGATTTTTCTCCTGCATATGCTAATCACATATGCCATAACTTGGTTGTATCTGAACCTGCATCTTTCTTAGAAACAACAACTGTTGAGACAATAACTGTACTACCTTGTAAATAATACAAGTTATTTTTCCTTATTCCTTTCATCACCACCAACGCACCTAATTTAATCTTTAAGGTTTCATCTTTCAAAGTGATAATGAACCCTTTAGATTCTAAGGCACCCAATGAAATCAGATTCTTCTTTAGGCTTGGAACATACCTAACATCAGTCAAGGTCTTAATAGTTCCATCTTGAAATTTCAACTGTATTGATCCTATTCCAGTTGTTTTACAAGTATTATCATTTCCCATAAAAACAACCCTACCATCTAATTCTTCAAAATTAGAAAATCATTCCCTATTGGGACACATGTGATAGGAACAACCAGAATTCAAAATCCACTCACCAAAATAATGTGACAAAGATGTTCCAACAAGAGAAAAATCTGACTCACTTCCATCATCATTGGCTATATTAGCATTAGAATGTGCTTTGCCCTTATTCTTCTGTTGTAATTTAGGGCAATCTTTCTTCCACTGCCCTCTTTCACGACAAAAGGCGCATTCATCTTTAGCAAGTCTCCCACGAGATTTACTTCTCCCATAAGATTTAATCTTCCTTCCAGGCATACGACTCTGAGAATGTCCCCTTATTGTTAGTGCTTCTGTTGTTTTCTTATGGACCCTCTGATCCTTCTTTCTGCATTCAGTACTAATCAATGCAGTACAAACAGCATCATAAGTAACTTTATCTTTCCCATACAATAAAATGGTGGTCAAATGTTCATACTCATCTGGGAGAGAATTCAGTAACAATATGGCTTTATCCTCATCTTTCACCTTTTCATCCAAATTTAACAAATCGGCCAAAATTTTATTGAAAGCATTTATGTGGTCATTAATCGAAATACTTGGTTGATACTGGAAGCGAAACAATTTCCTTTTCAAATAGAGCCAATTTTTCAGACTCTTGGTCATAAATGTATCTTCCAATGTCTTCCACAATTTCTTTGCAGATGTCTCCCTCATAACACAATATTTCTGATTTTTGGCGAGACACAAACGAATCGTACCACATGCTTGATGATTGATCTTTTCCCAATCTCTGTCACCCATATCTACCGGTTTATCATCCAAAGCAATATCTAGTTCTTGTTGATACAAGATGTCCATCACCTCACATTGCCACATACCAAAATTATTGGTACCATCAAATTTCTCCACCTCAAACTGAGCATTAGCTATCGTCTTCGATGATGATGTCGAAGCTGAAGGGGTTGGAGTTCGTGTGGACAGAGATTCTTCTACTGCTGCACTAGTTTCTGCCATCTTCTATATATTCAATAGCAACCAACAAAGCAAAAGGCCTAGGATGAATAGTACGTACCAACTGTGTCTATTCTGTTTTATCCTATGAAATTCCACTTTGACCAGGCCGACCTCCAGGGAGCTACTAAGCCACAATGGTCTCTGAGCACTCGCTTAGACAAGGTCTTTCTTAGACATCAAACGTGAAATCAAGGATCCTAACAGAGGAACACCTCCGTATCAACACTATTCAACCTAGTTCTGATACCAATTGTTGTGTCGGGCACCCCACTTATGCCAAACACCAATACTACAACTATTGCTATTGAATATATAAGAAATTAAAGTAATGCAGAAACTAATAATAAAGCGATAAAAAGAACAATATAAGAAATTTACGAGGTTCGGTATAGAATTACCTATGTCCTCGGGCGCCAATGATCAATCCACTACTTCTTGACAAAGTACAACTTTGAGGTGTGTTTTACAAATGAAGAGTTGAGCTCTTTATATAGCTTCAACCTCAAGTCTAAAAAACACTTCTCTCCAATGTGGGACAAGCAATATAAAAAATTGAAAACAACCTTTTATACTAATGTGGAAGTATTCTACCAATGTGGGACAAAAAACAACACATCAGCCACGCCTCCTGGTTAACATTCAAAATTCAAAAGGGTTTGGTGTTAAACCATAGGGTCTAGTCCTAGAAAGACTTGTGATCCTTTTGCTTAATTGTCGTCAACTTAATTGATGTCATGAGTTGATTTCATCAACTAGAAAGGCAAGCCTTGAACAACTTGTGATGTGTAAACCACCCCCCCCCCCCTTCCCCCCAAATATGCACTGCGGAATATATATTTGATAAAAGATCAAACACACAATGCAACAATCTAAATGGTGAATATAGAACAATTCCATAACCACAGCAAGTAAATAAAGCAATAACAATAACAATGATATTAGGAATTACGTAGTTCGGCAATGCCTATATCTACGGGAGCAAACGACGAGGATTTACTATCTTCTTGTGTAAATTATAAGAACAATACAAGAACCCTCTCAATAATACTCTCAACCACACTTGACTCTCTTGGCTTACTATATACAACATATTCTATGTATATATAAGCCTCCTCGAAGGTTTCCCCCCAAAACTCAATTGTATTAATGTACATATATTCAAATTTTGAAATGTGTGCTGGCTATCCCGAGCCAAACCATCGGCGGTTTCAAGAAGAATAGAAATACTACCCTACTACACTGCTCCACCTTGATTTCCTTCATGTTTTCCTTTAGAATGTGAGTCATATTTCACAACTTGCAAACTTAGTTAATCAAGCCAATAGAATATGAAAGAAAATGGAGGTACCTACTTTAGCATAATGCATTAGCATCTAACATTGTGGATTGCCATAATGGTTCTAGAGTTTGGGATGGTTTCCAAGTTAGGAAAGTAAACAACCAACATGGGTTAGATATGTTGCACGAACTAGAGGTTGAGCACCCGGACTATCACTAATTAGAATGCATTAAAGTCTCATTGACTATATAGGCATACTAGCTGATTTGTGTTTCCTTAAAGTGATCATCCTAGGTGAGCCCCATAAGTCCTCGCCGATAGTTCGGGTCCTTATTTGGTTACATCAAACTATTGAGGTTATTATTTGGTGACTCTAGGTCTTAGTGTTTCTTGCTTAGTGGTTCAATATTGTATGGTCACATACCTAAGCTTACTCTACCATTAGATTGGTAAAATTAAGCATGTCAATTTGACCAAATTTTTTTTTTTTTTTTTTTCAGTTCATGTAGATTTCTACCTTTTAATGGAACAATTGAAAAGTATTTAAAACAAATTTTCGTGTGTGTATATTACATGATAGTAATAATAATCTCCACATTGTCTCATAGTCCTACCCATTTTAATAAGCAAAAGATTGTTTTGTTAAATGCTCTTTGTTGTGCATTTTAGATAATGTAGTGAGACTATGCTATAGAGTCTATTAGTTTCTATATTAAGGAGACATTAGTTTCTAAAAAAAATATTACTTCAAAAAATGTAATTAAATTAGTAAAACGAAGATAAAATAATTCTATTTTAAATTTATAAATTTAAATGTGTGGAAAATAGGATCACAAATAACCTCTATTCTCCTATAATAATGGGACAATGACCTCAATAGTTTTCATTCACAAGGATAAAAGTACGAAAAGGTATAATTGACCTCACCCCATTCCATTGCCATCCTTAGGTGAGACTATGAGAGTATTATGTAGCCTATACAAATATATATTTAAAAAATCTTCTTGTGAATTTGTCCCACATTGAAAAAATTAACTACATGATAAATGTTTATAAATATGGTTTGGCACAAAACTCAATAGGTTTAAACTTTTGGGTCAAGTTGCTACTCAACCAAGTATATCAAACTCACTCATGAACTCCCTCGCTCCTAACAAGTGGTATCAGAGTCGACAATGTTAGAAAATTTTAATTTCCTATTGTGGGCTCACATATTTAAAAGCAATTATATTACTGGGCTATTTTAACATCTATTAGGTATGAGTTTTGTAATGTGTAGAAGTTCAATACTAAGTTAATTTAGGATTGACGAGCTTCTAAAAAAAGGAAAATATAATAGTGCTATGGTCTCCAAGTCAAATAAGAAACATTTTCACGTTCTTTCTTTTCCATATCTAAAGAGAAGAACACAAGTGAGACACTTAAGGATTTGACTATAGAAGATCAAAACTCTCCGCTAAAAGTTGTTAGGGAATCAAATCAAACACATCTATGGATCCATGTATTTATTCCAAGTTTAGTTTTCTTAATTGAATAACATGATGATATTGGGTTATTAGGTTTTATGAATTAAAGTTATTTCTAATAGATAATTCATTACTTTGGACGACTGACATCATAAATTCGAGGTGTGAAGTTAATTCTCCTAATGTGTTAACAATAAAAAGACCAAGTGTATGACCAAGGCCATTAGAATCATCTGAGTCAGGTAGATGGATCCAAATAAGGTTAGGATGTGGGTGGTTGGATTAGTTTGGAGACATATGAATGCAATTCAAGGCACGTAAGATGCGGGAATAAGACCTACTTGAATAACTGTTGAAAAATTGGGGTCTACTCTTATAAGGAAAACAATTTCTATTCAAAGAGCAGAGTTCAAATTGAACTCGAGTGCTCATGCATGTGTTTCTACGAATGTAAACATGTGGAAGAGGAGTGGTAATGAGTGGACTCCCATGGTTTTGTGCCCCTTTACCATGGTTGTGTACTAACCCCTAGTTCGTTGCATGACAAGTAATAGCTATCATTCAAGGAGGTGTGGTTAAAATTCACAAAAGAGAAGGAGATTATTGAGAAATTGTCTTGTGAATTTGTCTCATATTGGAAAAATTAAATAGATGATGATTGTTTATATATATGGTTGGACCCAATACTCAACAGATGTAAACTTTTATGTCAAGTTAGTGATCATTCATTTATATCAAACTCGCCCATGTGCCCCCAAATTTATAAAAATTGAAACTCCACCCTAATATTTCACTACTATTTGGAAAATTTTTATAGTTAGGAGCCTCAAGCTTTCATAAAAATTGTAGTTCTATCATTTAAGTTTATTATAATTTAAAAGAGATTTAAAGCTGATACTTTAACAATCTACTCTTGAAAGCGTCAATTGACTAGTGAAAAAAATCTTAGTACCCGTTTAGTTGTGAAAAATATTTGTTACTTTTTATTTATAATTTTCCAAAGAATTATAAAATTTTTGTCCATTTTTTTAGCTTTTCAAGATTTATATAAAAAAAATATTTTAAAAAAAGTCTGTTAAATTGTACAGAACAATTTTGGTTTGTTTTTTTTTTTCTTTTTTCCATTCCTAAACTTAAAATAATTATTACAAAAAAAAAAAAAAGATAAACTATTTTTTAATTTTCTAAAAATTATATTAGATAATGTAAGGAATCATGAATTTTGAAATTTAGGTTAAAATTTATGTAAATTTTAAAGAAACTCAATATTAGTTTACACTATATTAGGTCATAAATTACATAAATCTAAATTCAAGATCCGAAATCCATGTTTCCAAACCTGAAATAAGAAATCAAAATTCCACAAAATAAGAAATAGATGTTCTCCAACATTCTATATGACCTTTTTTTTTTCTGTTAAAAAAGGAAGAAATAAAGTGACATTTTGTAATTATCTAAAGCATTAAAAATAAAAAATAAAACTATTTCCACGGACAAAAAAATAAATTTTTTTACTATTTTATTATTTTTCTTATATAAATGTAATACAACTAAAAAACTAATATTCTTTATTTCTTTAAGCACATTGCATCATCAAGCTATTTAATAATGCAGTTGTTGGTTACCTTAACTATAGATTGGTTGTGACATTACATTTGTGTTGGTGGGTTGTACAAGGGCATAAATTCCAAGTGGGTAGGGTTAGGGTTAGTCCACCCTCACATACTCATATCTTAGCTTAAATAAAATCAGTATATTAGAGGAGCAATGATTGATGAGAAAAAGAAAGTAGAGGTTGAGGGTGGGGTCATATCCTCTTTAATTACTTTTAATAAGTTTGAAAAGAATCCCCCTCACAAAGTATGCTTTACAATTCTTAAAGTTTTAGGTTGGAGAGAGTGGTGCAGGTTGTGATATTTTTTCAGACCATTAGACTCCATGAGTGGCTCTGATGGCAGCAAGAGTCTTCCGTGATGCTAAAGCTTTAAATAAAAAAAAAAAAATTTAAAAGAAGAAGAAAGAAACAATCAATGACAGCCTCTTTTAAAGTTAGAAATTTCAAGTCAAATTAAATAATACTAAGCTAAAATCATCAAGAACAAGCTAATTAATGGAAATTGAGTCTATTATTATTTTTTAAAATTTATGTATATTTTTATTTTAATAATATTTAAATTCATATGATCGTATGATTTTTATTTTAATTTAAAAGTGTACAAAATAAATAATTTAAATTTAAAAAATTATTTCTAGATATTAACATTTTTGGCAATAGGTTGTCAAAAGAATTGATTTTGAGCAACAGTTGAAAACTTATAATAAAAACAAAAAACTAACAGAAACAAATGCATGTTTATAATTTATTTTTTCATGGTGAAGAATCAGAAACAAGAAATAAAAAACCAAAAACAACATCAATACCAAACAAGCCCTTATTGCCATTTGGCTGATGGGGAAACACTTGCAAGCCCTATACTTGGTAAATAGACCATCCACCCTACACTTGCATTGCACAAAACATAGATTAAAGATGCTTCTCTTAATCTACTTTAACTAAGAATCTTAATCTAATTTAACTAGGTCACCAAAACAAATGAACCATTAATCTATAGCCTGTCATAGTCTCAGGGAGGTCACAGTACTAAATTACTAATGAGTTGGAAATTTGAGATCAAAAGTAATTACGCTTAAAAGCCTAAAATCCAATTATGCCACCGACCCTTCTTGGGATTGGGATTGGGATTCAAGCTCATAACCTCTCATCTACCAAGCCACATGGGAGTATAGTGTAAATCTTTCCTACTAAGCCATGGTGTCTTGTCTGTGATGCTAACTTTTTCACTCATGCCACAAATTTGCACTGGTTTTTTACTCTTTTAAATAAGGCCAATCATAACAACTCTTGCTTTGTCTCCTAAGATATGATGCATAATCAGCTTTTTCTTAGCACCTAAAATTAGACACACGCCTTCAAACAAAAGTACAAAACAGAAACCCAAAAACAAAACTTCGCAGAACAGAACAGAACAAAAAACAAAACAAAACCAACCCCATTCTTACAAAAGTTACAACTCATTTTGAGCTGTAAAAATACCATGTCGCATGCTGCATCACCAACCAACACGCGTCAAACAAAAGCTTCTTCTCTAAGCTTTTTGATCCCCATCAAAAGTACTTATCATGCGGGAATACTTAAATTGTTCATCAATAGGGATAGGCTTGAAGGTAATTTAAAACTCATCTACTGAAAGAAATCTTTCTTGATGATCAACTGGCTTATGGTCTTAAAAAGTAAAAAACTATGAGATGATCAACCAACTTACATTGGCACACCTTGTAAGATTCCAAAACAGATGGGAGCATCAATTTCCATATGTGACTATCAATCAGACGAGGAAAGTTGAAAGGTTATTGACTTACCAAATCAAGTATAACAGCAAACAAAAAAGGGTTTTCATCTTTGGCAATGAATGTGATGCAATTTGAACTGATCATGGAGTGGATGGACAATCAACTTCAGCTTTGAAGGAGTCTGAACCCCCAATGAACCAAAAGTTCACGTTGTTTATCAGTAATATGTACATCATGTGTAATGAACAACAAAGTAGCCACTGCATGCTAAAAAAAAAAAATACAGATTATTTGTTTCCATTATTCATATCACTATTTCACCAGTTCCGTGAAGAGCGTATTTTTACTTTCCCAGGTCCTTTGAAGCTTCATCTGGCCATACCTGGTTATCACCTTTGGTCATTTAAAAGAGGTAGAGATGCAGGAGCTGCAAAAGAAGAGATTTTACCAGTAAGCCAAACAACCATTATGGTACAAAGAGGAATTTGCACAAAAGGTGAAAAATCCAAGCTTCAACACATGGGCAGAGGATAAAAGCCAGTATCAATAATAGTAGTAGTAGTAGTAGTAGTAGTAGTAGTAGTAGTAAGTGCCAGAGATGTCTTGAAGGAGTGAAGAGGTTATGTGCCAGGGCTTCCACTAGGAGCGTGAAATTTGGCAACATACTCCACTAGTCAAACAGTTAATAATTTTTATTAAAAGAAAAGTGCATAAGATTGTCTTGATCTGGTCAAATGGACAATCCTGGGAGCAGTCCACAATAAAGCTCTGCTAACATGCAAGTTTTACAGACCAGGAATTAGATCATCTTCCAAAAAGTGACATTATATTCTATACCCTTTTCTCTCTTCAATCAATTGATGAATATAGTTTTCAGAATATCTTTTGAACTCTATATAATTCAGCCAAAAAAATTGCCAGCCTCTTGAAAGAAATTTCTAAGGCTTCATTTGCAACTATCAGCCTCTTGAAATAAATATATATATATATATATATAAATCCTTTTCTGCAAATTTTTGCGATCATGGACCATTTCTTTTAATAGATTCAAGGATATTAAATCCTTAATCACTATCTCCTTCCAAATTATTTTAGGTCTACCCCTACCCCTTCTACTGCCCCCCACAGTAACTAAGTCACTCTTCCTCACAGGTGCACTATGTGGCTTACATTGCAAATGTCCATACCATCTGAGTCGTCCCTCCCTTACCTTATCTTCTATAGGAGCTACACCTAACTTACCATGAATACGTTCATTCCTTAATTTATCTTTCAATGTTATACCACTCATCCATCTAAACAATCTCATCTCGAAAACTTTTACTTTTTGGATATTATGTTCCTTCGTCGCTCAACATTCCGATCCATATAGCATAACTGGTCTTATAGCTGTCCTATAAAACTTTCCTTTCAATTTTAAGGGTATTCTACGATCACATAGCACACTTGAAGCACTTCTCCATTTTACCCAACGTGCTTTAACTCTATGCATTACATCATCTTCAATTTCTCCTTTATCTTGCATGATAGATCCATGGTATCAAAATCTACAAATGCTATTTATTTCTTTATCATTAAGTTTAACTTTGTCTCCAATATTCCTCCTATCATTACTGAAATTACATTTCATATATTCTGTCTTATTTCTATTTATCCTAAAGCCTCTAGATTTCAAAATTTCTCTCCATAATTCTAACTCTACATCTACTCCGTCCCTAATTTCGTCAATTAATACAATATCATCTGCAAACAACATAGACCATGGAACCTTCTTTTGAATACTCTTAGTCAATTGGTCCATCACTAAAGCAAAAAGATAACAATTCAAAGCACATCCTTGATGTACACCTATGGTGATTAGAAATTCTCTAGTTTCCCCATCTATAGTCTTGACACTAGTCATTACTCAATTGTACATATCCTTAATGACATTAGTATACCTACTACATACACCCTTTTTTTCTAAAACCCACCACAGAACTTCCTTAGGTATCCTATCATGTGCTTTCTCAAGGTCAATAAATATCATAGGCAAGTCCCTCTTCTTTTCCCTAAACTTTCCATTAATCTTCTTAAAAGATAAATAGTTTCTATGGTAAATCTCCCAGACATAAAACCGAATTGATTTTCTGAGACCTTCGTTTCTAACCTTAATCTTTGTTCAACTACCCTTTCCCATAATTCATCATATGACTCATAGTTTAATTCCACGATAGTTATTACAATTTTGAATATCTCCTTTATTTTTGTATATAGGAATTAAAGTATTTTTTCTCTAATCATCTGGAATTTTCTTAGTTTTTACAATTGTATTAATAACTTAGTTAACCATATAATTCTGTTATCACCTAAGCATTTCCAAACTTCAATTGGAATGTTATCTAGTCTCATAACTTTCCCATTTTTCATTTTTTTAATGCAAACCTAACTTTGTTAACTCTAAGTTTGCAAATAAATCTCATATTTTTAGTATTTTCCTCATTTGACAATTCTAAGTTTAAGCCCTCTATTTGGTTTTTATTAAATAACTTACTAAAGTAACTTCATCATCTTTCTTTAATGTCTTCGTCCTTAACCAAGACAACATCATCCTCACTTTTTATACATTTTACATTTTCTAAATTCTTAACTCTTCATTTCTCTAACTTTAGCAAGTTTAAATATTTCTCTTTCCCCTTCTGTTATACCTACTCTATCATACAAACTATTAAATGATCTATATTTAACTTCACTAACGACATTTTTTGCATCTTTTCTTGTCTTCTTTTTCAAAGTTATCTCTATTTCTATATTTTTGTCACGTTTTATACCAAATTCTTTTTGTCTTTATAATCTTTTGTACATCTTTATCCCACCACCAACTCTCTTTGTTATTCAAGAATCTTCCCCTTGATTCACCTAAAATCTCTTTGGCTATCTTTTTAATAGAGCTAACTAATTTATTCCAAAGAGTATTTGTATCTATTACATCCTCTATGGTCCAATCCCCATCTTTGATCATTTTATCTTTAAATTTTATTATATTTTTTCCTTTTGGATTCCACCATCTAGTTCTCTTACACTGGTTTATTTTATCCATTTTCTTCCATTTTTTAATACATATATCTAATACTAAGACTCTATGTTGTGTGGTTAGGCTTTCACCTGGAATAAATTTACAATCCTTGCATGATAAATGATCTACCTTCCTAGTTTAAAAAAAAAAAATCTATTTGACTTCTATTTTGTCCACTTTTAAAGGTTATTAAGTGTTCTTCTCTCTTCTTGAAATATATATATATATATATATATATATATATATATATATAAAAGACTATTTGCAAGTTATAGTTGCAATAAAATGCTTCACAAAAAACAAAAGCTGTAAAATGGTTCTACTTTTATTTTTAAATATATATATATTCATTATGCTTTGATTACAGTGGAATATAATGTTTATGTGCATGGGTGCATGTTCATGTGCATGTCTTTGCTTCAGAGGATGATGAGAAGAAATACAAACTCATTACAAGCCACAAGCACCATTTAACGTCCTTTTTTAGGATGTCATCATAAACTCAAGAGATTTTCTCAAAACCAGCACCTCTTGACCATTTTGATGGTCATATTAGAAAGTATTGCTATCTAAGCATTCAAATCTCCTCACTTCCAGAACTCCCAAATCACCTGAGATTGCATGATCATTGAATTGACCAAGCTCATGAATTACACCCCATACCATCAAGCTTAAAACTAGCAACTGAGAATCTCTTAAAACCAACATAATGTAATGGGATAAAATTGAACAATTTCTTTTCCCTAGAAAAGTGAAAAAAGCTTTCAATAACAAAACAACCTGGCAAAGTTTCTTCATTGGCAGAACTACCAATAGTCTACCATGGTTCAAGCACTAATGGATGTCCACAAAGGGAAGCAAAAACAACTTTGTTGATAAAGAAAATAGTATTCTTTTTCAGCAGCATCATTTATTAACAACATAAATCATTGCTCAGGAGATTACCTAGCCTTTCTAAATGATACCATGCAATTCATTTTCAGTAGAGAACAAATTCATCTCAATGCACACTCATAATTTCACAAGTCACGACAAATATGGAATAAGCACTTTCAACTGATCCCCTAGTCTCCTGGTTCAGAGAGAGAGATAGAGGGAGAGGTCATCCAAATAAATTTTTTTCTTTTCACATTTTCATCTTTTTGACTACTAGTTACAAAATTTCAACTATATATGTTATTTATTGATTTTTTAAAGCAGTAACTGGTAGGGTTTCACACAATAGAACATTTTATTATTGGTTGCGCTACCTTAAGATGTAAGGAGCCTACCACCACAATATAGATCTTTTATATTGTCAGTTATTCCTTCTGTTTTCCAGATACTAAACACATGCAAATATCCCGTCTCAACATAATTTGTTCATTGTGATTTGTGCAGCATTTAAAACAGGCACATCTGTTTCTGCTGGCATTTAAATGAAATTTCACTCTTCTCAAAAGTTGCTTAAATTCTTAAAATAAAGTATATAATCAATGTTTCAGGATTTCATCACCAATTTCTTTTCGATCGCAACAATCAATGCCTGGGTCTCCATTTTCCATACATTTAGACTTTTTCCATCATAAGATATTTTCACCTTTTAATGTTACAAAGCGTCACCAAGTTGGTTTCATGGCAAACATTAATCTTATTAATGGAAGTGCAAAGATATAGACATGCATAACCTCTTTTCACAATTAAATGAAAATGGAAAGGAACCAGCAAGATTAGATATAATACAGGCCACCACAAGTTACCTCCAAAACTTTGCTGCCCACTGGATGAAGGCTTCTGCTTGGAAAATTTCTCAGTAATTTCACCTCTAACTAGACGTGATAAAAGAAGCCCAGCAGTAAGGGCACCAACCATTAGCATCACAAAAACTGCATCCCATCCCTTTGTTGATATGAATCCAGTAAGAAGAGGACCAAGAGCTGCACCAACAGATCCAGTGCCATCGATAATAGCAGTGACTGTTGCCAGTGCCCGAGAATCCCCTCTAAGAGATTTGTGTGTGCCAAGATCTGCAGAAACTGCTGTTGTAATAAGTGCATAGGGCCCATTTACAAACAAGCCCACAATCATCATAAGAACAATGTTAACATTCTTTGAAATGTTCCCATATGTGTTGTAAAGGAGCATGGAAGGGATTGCTGCATACATAAAACTGGCTGCTGTAATGGCCCTAGCATTAAGTTTATCAGATACGTAGCCTGCAAGGATTCCACCAACAATGCCCCCCACATCAAAGAGAGTAGAAAGATTTCCTGCAGATTTCACAGACATGTACTCTCCACCAATGGCTGCGACAAGTTCATAAAAGGATATATGATCAGAAACATGAAAACAAATGCACTAAAACATGTTAGATTACCACTTTACCTAAAAGCTTAAACTGTTAGGTTGTGGGCCAACAATTTATATCAAGCTTTAACACTCCCCCGCATGTGCAGCCCGACAGCACGTGGAGAGATAAACACACAATAAATTTTTAAATACCACAGAATAAATGCGGGCGATGAGACTAGAACCCAGGACCTCCTGGTAACCTGCTCTGATACAATGTTAGATTACCACTTTACCTAAAAGCTTAAACTGTTATATTGTGGACCAACAATGTATATCAAGCTTTAACAAAACAAAAACTAAAAATATATAGTAAGGTGGTGTTTTCTGCTGATGTAGATATAGTTCACAATAATGGTTTTTAAAAAAAGGCTTACTGTCCATCTTCAACAAAGTTAACCAAAGGGGAGCAAAAGAAAATCAGAGAATAAAATTGCAGAAATTATCGTCAACAAAATTATAGATTTACAGGATGAAAATGAAAAAAATGAATAATATAAATGATTTAATGGCAACCTTAGGGTGTTCTCCGGGTAGAATAAACCTATTTGAAAAGCAAGAATCACCAACTTGAATGTTTATATGTTCTCCATGCAAACTTGCTAAGTGCATGCATTCACTCCAGAAATCATTTGCAAATTCGATTCATTAATTTATGAAAGAAATATTTCGACAATGTAACAATGTCAAACATGGTCAAAATACCTAACCTCTATTGTTGAGTGGCAGAATTAACAAATAGTGATTTCATTGCCATCCACAACAATTTGCATTTTCTTATTTTGATTTCATCACTCTTTGACTAAAAAACAGAATTAACAAATAGTGATGTCATAGGCTCATAAAATAATAGGTGTCTAAGAGACCAAATGATGTAATCAGTTAATTCAAAACTTAAGTCTCAAAATCTCAACTAGTTTAACTTTTTTTCCCCCACTGAAAGGGCAGTAAATACCTGTTTGAGTTAGATAAAATGGTAACCAATATAGAAATGTGTACGCCACAAGCTTTGAGAAGAAGAGGCACAATGCAAATGGTATCACTCCTGGGATTCGACATGCTTCAAGCATCCCAACACTTCTCCTATAGGACGAATCAAATCTAGGAACAGTGTCTCCTTTTGGCATCTGAGCTTCTTCATCATTAGGCCCTGCCTCAACATTAACAGTTGACTCATGCGGGCAAGGAAACCCAACATCTTCAGGATAAGCAACCAAAAACAAGTAAACAATAATCCCTCCAACAAAGATCAAAGCACCAGGCAGTATGAAAGACCAACCCCACCCATAGTCCAAAACACTGGCTGCAAGAAGGGACCCAGTGATGTTGCCCACAGACGTATGAGCATTCCAAATACCCATTATCAAACCCCTCTTCCTCTTCCCAAACCAATTCCCAATAACTGCAACAACCGAAGGCCAACCTGTCGCCTGGAACAATCCGGCCACCATTTGCATAATTAAATAAAACCAAAACACATGAATATTCCAGAAATAACCCATTCCAAAAATTGCAACAAATATTCCACTCCCAACCATTCCAGATGTTAAAAACAGCCGAAGATCCAATGTGTCGCCCAAATGCCCTGCAACATACATTCCCAAAGAGTAAAATGCAAGAAATGCAACGTCAATCTCTCCCAATTTGGATGTCCCATCCGTTCCATTGAAGGGGGCCCAACCCCTTCTGCCGAATCTGTGATTGTCATTTTCCGCCAATTCCTGCCTCACAAAAACACTGCCCACCGGCCATGGATGGAACATCGCAACCTTTTTAGGCTCGGGATCCAAAACACTCTTCACTATGCTACTGGGTTTCCTAGAAGCATGATAACAAGCATATGCTATGAATGTGATCAACAAAACAACGTATCTGTTTGTAGTTAGACTACAATCGTTTGTTCTCAATTTTCTTATCGCCGCAATCCCAGGTGGAATCCGAGACATCTTTACAATCACGCAATTTCAATCGCACAAACACAAAACCTCTTTTCCCCAACTATAATACACTAATTTCAACAGAAACACACCTTCAGAACACAATTTCTCCTACTGAGCCATGCCAGAAACTGAATTGCGTAAAGGAAAGTCGAAATACAAAAAAAATTACCGATTTAAATCTGAGAATCCATCGTGATCATCGAAAGTTCGTATCCAAAAATCCGATTTAATCTATTCTTGACGAATAATGGTTCTCTCTGTCTCTGGTGCTTGAAAGGAATCGGAAATGCTTACAGATTGGCGAGGAGTTCGTACGGTTCATTTTATTTTCTTGGCTTTCTTGACCCTGGTCGTTAGGGTTTCAAGTCAAATCGATCTGCGAAGAATGGAGAGGTTTCTATCGAGAGAAAGCGACTTGGGATAAGAGAGGCAGAGCGTTGTTGGCGGGAGAAAGGCAGCATCTCAGCCATGGACACGTGGCAGCGTGTCGGTGGGATTGCATTCTGCATGAGCATGATGAGAGTGTTAGAATAACCAAGCTGTCATCATTGAAGGCGATTTGAATAGCAATGGCTGCTAGCCACGTGGCATGGTGTTCTTGCGAATGATAGAAACTAAACATGGAATATCTAAAAATTAGGTTTTTTATTTATTTTGCTCTTACAAAAATGTATTTATGTCAAGTTTAATTTGTTATACAAAAATAAGACAAAAAAAACTAAATAAAAATTCAAAGAACGATTGCAAAAAAGAAAAAAAAATTTAAGTGATAGATAAATTTTATTGTACATAATTTTATTTTATTTTCCTATAACAAAACAAGTAATTCGAAAATTTTTTATATGAAAAATGGAAGAAGCATTCTATTTTTTATGATGAAACTTAAATAAATTAAAAAATAATTGTTGACTAATATGTTTGTAAGAATGTTTTATTATAGATCGAAATATTAAAAAAATTTAGATATCAAACTGACTTTATTATTAAATAATGACAAATTTATAATTTTAACTAATATTATTTAATTCTGATAAATTTGTAATTTAATATTCAATTAATATTGACAGATTTAATAATTTAGAAATTATTGTAATTGATTGTTTTTAATAAATAGTATGAATTATATTTATATTTTTAAAGGATCAAATGCATGTAAATTTTTATTGTTTATAAAATATAAATGTGAATAGATAAAAAATATTAAATATTTTGCAAGCACTTATAATTAATATTTATATTTTGATATAACAAAAATATATTTGTAACTTTTAATTCTTAGCTCTCCCCACTCGCCTCCCTATTCACTCGTCGGTGCTCCTGACCAGCCGGAAAACAGGATAAGGTGTCTCTGCTTCCACTGGCAAGTTCCCTGCCTCCTCACAGAGTCACACCCTGATCCCCATTTCTCCATGATTCCTACCGCCTAATCTTCACTTCGTTCCTCCAATCTCTGTGAACCCTAATTTCTTCCCAAAATCATGGGCTCACATGTCCTACCTCAGGTCGTCCCCCTACCCCGCTCTCTCTGATTTATTATCTATGTATTGGTCTTCTTTAACTTTGATGTGTGGGTTTGCACTCTGCAGGCTTTGTATATGATTCCGAAGAACCCCACTTGCTGTCCTGTGAAGAAGTTAGGGTTTTCTAGCGTACTCACTTCGTTCAACTCCTGTCGAGTGTCTGTTCCAAGAGTTTCAACGCACCCCTTTGGATTTCAATTCAATTCTATCGTCGCGGTGCGGCCGAGACGGTCCTTTGTTTCGAGAGCGGAAGGGGAAGCCGAAGGAGAATTGGGAGAAAGTGTGAATGAGGAGGAGGAGGTGGTGGAAACCGTAGATGCTGAAGCTTCTGAGGGAGAGGGAGAGCGAGAAACAGAGGCTGAGGTTATATCTGATGAACCCGCCAAGCCGCCGAGAAAGCGTCGCATCAAGCTAGGCGAAATAATGGGGGTACACTGTTGAGTCATTTTCGCTCGTTTTCTCTTATTCTGTTCAGCTGCCGAGAAATTGTGCGAAAATGGTAGACATTAAGTTAATGGGTACTAACTGTGCTTCACACGACTACTTGGGTTGTGGAGTTTAGTTTTTTGCAATTTTTTAGGTCCCCATGTGACGTAGTATAGCGTGAAGATCTTTATTTTTCTTCTGTTATCTTCTATTTCGATAAAACAAGGCTTTGAGAATTTACATTGATTTCAAAGAAAATTTGATGTTGGCTGTTTAGATTTTGAACAAGAGAGCAGTTGAGGCAGCAGAGAAGGTGAGACCAGTTCCGGATCTTAGGACTGGAGATATTGTGGAAATTAAAGTGGTAATTTCGTTTGTCTTTTTTAATTGTTGAAATCATTGTGTTTTTTTCCCATTTGTTGGGAAGTTCTTCTTATTCTGTTTCTGTGATTGGCTTACAGGAAGTACCCGAAAACAGGCGCAGGTTAGCCAATTATAAAGGCATTGTTATGTCCAAGCAAAATGCAGGTATCCACACAACAATTCGGATTCGGAGAATTGTTGCTGGCATTGGGGTTGAAATTGTATTTCCTGTGTAAGTATTTTGCCCTTCTTATGTTTACTTTGTTTTTTAGCTCTGGCTCTCTATGTTATATGGTTCATCTGCTAAAGGTTCAACGTCTATGATATGTTTTTGTTCAAGAAATGCCATTAAGTGTATAATGATTACTTGGTTTTTAGTCCTTAGGGAGAATATTTGGTTATCATTCCTACTTTTTTTGATAGAAAAGAAATTCATTAGCAAGAGAGAAGAATTTATGAGGAGTGAAGGATCATAGATCCTCCTAAAAAACCAAAGGAACAAAAGAAACCAAAGAAAATATAGTAATCATAATGCTCCCCTCTAATTCCTTTAAAGGTTTGACGAGAGTATCCTCGAAAAAAATCAAAAGAATGAGCACAAAAAGATGCAAGGAAAACCACTTTGTACCATAGTAGACAAAGTTGGGTTGCTTTGCCATTAAAAATCCTTGTCTTCTATTCCATCCAAAGAGTCTTAAGGATGGCAAATATAGGACATCTCCAAAGAACCCTCCCTTCCTTCCCTCTCCCAAAGCCTCTATAATGCACTTTAAAGAAAGCTTTAGGTGTCCATGGGAAACCACATCCTCACCAAAGACTGAAAACAACCTAACCCTATCTCCTTAGCCAATCGAAAATTAAGGAACAAATGGTTGATATAGCTTCATTAGAATCATAGCACATTAAACCTATCTGAACTTGTAGCTTTGTGAGGCCTCCTTGTCTGCTATAGATCATTGGTATTAGCCGGTAAAGGATCAAGGTCCACATGAAAGCCCTTCGTTTGAAAGGAACCTTAACTTTTTTTATGAAGTTATTCAAAGGGGAAGTGCAAGGACTCGAGGATTTCATTCCTTTTGTTGAACAACGGATATGATGCATTCCTAAAATTAAAATAAACTTGGAATGAATTTTCCTAGCTTTTTAGAGCATGATATTCAAACTTTCAATTTGGATTTATGTGGATTTGGATGAAATATAGTACAAAATTGTTTTGAGTTTCTTTCAAATTCACGAAAATCCAAACCCAAAGCCGAACTTCATGCCCCCAAATACTACCTTTATGAGTTTTATTGTAGCTCACTGGTACTTGTAGAAAATAGAGATGAAGTCATTTAAACTTATGGAGAGAGAGTATGATTTAATGATTTCCTAGTGTGTCCTTTTTAAAAAAGTGCAAAGACATACATGCATACATACATGTGGACTTAAACATAGATCTCTATGGGAGACTCAAAATGTAAGCTAGCTAGCTTTTTTTGGCCAAAAAGAATTGTCATAGTTTTGGTTCATCATCAATGTTAGTTTATTACTCCTTGGTCAGATGCATAGATTATCTTTGTCCATAGAATGAAATATGAATCAAATGCTTTTGTTTTTGTGTGTTTTCCGACAACTTGTTTGAATCCTAGATAGTAACACCAAAGAATGGAAAGAAATGAACTGAAAAGGGGCATTTCCGTCATTTGGCCAACTGCTAGAGGACCATGGTCTTAAATTTCCACAAAATTGTCGAAATTTTCGTTGAAATTTCCAGTTTCCATCACCCTCAAAACTAAAATGGCAATCGATTTCTATCTTACATAGATTCCATCGAAATTTCTACTAATCATTCGAAATTTATCTAAATCTTGAAATTTTAGCAAAACTTGTCGAAAATTTAACCATACAATGAAATTTCCTTGGAATTCAAATGAGAGATTTAGGAGTGAAGTGAAATTTCTCTCGTAATTTAATTTTTTTTTATCAAAACAAAAGATTATTACAAGGGCTTTTGAAACTATATGAAAAAAATTAACTTACAACAACATTTTATTTAACCATTCATGCCTAAATTATCATTTTTTGTATAATAAATAATATTTAAATGATTTATGAATTTCTTTTGTATTAATTGAATATGTTTAATGCACATTATCTTACAAATATTTAACTTGTGATATATTAGTACTAAAACTTATATTATTATGTCTATTAACCATTTATAAAGTTTCATAAAAGAATTCCATGTTTTACTACTTTTTTCCGTTATTTTTTCAAATCAAAATCAAAAATTTTTATCGAAATTCCCATGCTTTTGGAGCGCTTTGAAATTTGAGTCAAAATCAAAATTTAAGACCTTGTAGAAGACAGAAATGGATTAAATTGTTTCCTTGAAACGCCCCATTTGCGATCATCCATAAGTGGATGGTAACAGATTTAGCTGCTGTACACCCCATCTTTTAAATAGATGAAGTTAATGGCTCTATTCTAAAATCTTGAACTAAACATTTAATATAAAATACCCATCTATTTCATCTGCATGTAGTAAAATTGAAAGGATAAAATGATAAAATACCATCTATTTCTTTTCCATCTTTTAGGCCTGTCCAGAACTTAGAAAATATTAGGTGAAGGAAAGGAAAATATGAAAGGATTCCCTTTTTCATGTTTTGTTGTCTAGGAAAGTGAGAAAGCAAATCAAATATATAGCAAATAAATGAACAAAATTTTGATTTTACACATCATTAACATTTTTTTCCACTTAATTTTTAATTATATTAGAACAAATTTTATTTTTAATCGTATTTAATATAGAGAGAAAATTTAAGGAAATGAATTTCCTTCTTATTTCCCTTCTCCTTTTCTCAAATAAAATCCTTGATCCAAACAGAGTCTTAGTGTTATCCAAACATCATGTCTTGTATCCCTCCACTTTTGCTCCTTTACATTTCCATAATTAGCACGTTATCCAAATGAAGACGTGAATTTCTTTTAATGTTTCCTATTAATGCTGAGAAGATAGACCTTGGCTAAAAGCTCCAGCCAGCCAATCCCTGGAAGAAATTTTGCTTTTCTTTGTTCTTCAGGTTGTCTCCAAGATTAATAGATCCACTGATTTTATTTATTAAGGAGGTCTCTTCACATGTTTCTTCCGACTCATGAGTTGTCTTTGTAACTGAGATCGCCAATGACCATGTTGTGAAAATATGAAAATTGTGAAGGGCTGATGAGGATACTGATGTTTATTTTGGAGGTTGAAATAAGTTGCACTAAATACTAATACGACAAAAAGTGCTGGAAATGGTTTTGGTACAGAATATCAGGTCTCGGGTATTTGTGGACATCACAGTATAGAAATTACAAAAAAAATACAGTAGCACTGTGCTAAACTATACTCATGTATTGATCAAATGATACTTTATCATATATTGCATAATAACTGCGGGGCAAAGTTTCAGGGAGTTTGGAAACTTGATATGGGTACGAGTACATTCTCTGTCACTCTACATCACAACTGATGATTTGCAAATGGAGAAAAGAGAAAAGGAGAGGAAGGGGTAGTGGCATCGTGGGATAATCTTGTACAACCCGCCCTCCTCTCCCTGTAAACTAAGAATTTATTGAGAGAACAAAGAGGCATGGGATATGAGTTTGGCTAGTTGATGCCTGGATTAATCTATTCAAATCTTTTATACTAGAAAATTATGATGCTGCTGATGCTTTCTTCTGATTCTGTATTCAACATAATGTTTGCTGTTTTGCTTGTTCATATTTTTTATTTCGAGAGGATGACACTTGATATGTAGTTTATCTTTTATTACTACAGTTACTCGCCATGTATCAAGGAGATAAAAGTAGTTAAACACAGGAAGGTCAGGAGAGCAAGACTGTATTACCTGAGAGACAAGCTTCCCAGGTTCTCCACTTTCAAGTGAAAATCCTAGATGCAGCTCTGCTAGTGCTTTCAATGAATATTTATACATGTACGAACTGTTTCTATGAATCTCTATGAACTGATTTTTTTTTTCCTTCTAAAGAAATAAACACTGTTTATCTCCTTCGAATCATATTATGCTTTGATGATCAGATTGCCGTTATAAATTCCATTTTTATCAAGGAAAATTTAGTTAAACCATGCTAAAAATATGAAGCTTCATGCTAAGAAGTTTGAATAAACCACGCCAGCTTTCTTGGATTGTTTAAGAACTTATAAGCTGTCTTGGATTATGCCTCCTGTCTAAATTTTCATGGATCTGGTGAATCCTTCCTGCAGCCTCAAACTAATTTTGATAGTTCATTACCATAGTCCTTAGATGATCCATTCCAGTGCGCCCTGCCCGTAGATCCATACATAGCCAGCCTTGCGGCATAGAGGCCTTGGAAGTTCAAACCCTTGTTGTAAACATTTAACAGTCCTCTTGACACAGTCTCTCCCTTACCCTCTAGGTTTCTTCCCCTCTCTTCTTTTAAGTTAAATCCAAGTGCCCTCCTATCATGCGTGTGACTTAACTCTGAAGAATCCTTTGTTAACTCCTAGTGCACAACCTCCTGCGCCGTCGGATCTGTGAAACTCTGCTAGATGCACATAGTCTTACCTCCTTCCATGACTTAATATATGATGTTGAAGTTTGGGTGTAACACTTTTTAAAACTTTCCCTCGATATAAAAATGTGAAACCCGGTGCAAGAGCCCATGCTATTGGGGATTATTAGGTTTGTTTTGTGATCATTTGAGTTTTAGGCATTGCTCAAAACTTGAGATTGTATCTTTCATGTGAGACTATTCATTTCATCGTCTACAACTATGACTCTAAAACCTCCCTGCTTCCTAACATGATTAGGCTGTTTAGTTAATAATTTAGTAGAACTTTTTATACTGATGAGTTTTTTTTTACTCCTCCTTTCTTAGCATTGCCAAATGCTTCTCTTTACTAGAAATTAAACAGTGTCGCCAATGATATAAATAGAAAAAAAGTAGACATTCTTAATCATCCTTGAAAAATCTGAAAATCAAAAATAGAAACTTTTCTTCGACATGCTCCTCACGCACCTTAAAAAAAAAAAAAGGTACAAATGTGTAAATTTTGGACCTACTATAGTGGTGCCGGACTGGGAATCTCATGTCACATTCTTCTACTATTTTTTCCCTTTCTTTCTCCCTTACCAAACACTTAACTATTGGCAAAGATTGATTGATACAAGTTATGGATATTTTTAGGATTTCAAAAATTGATTTAAGCTTACTATAGTGTTACAAACACAGCTCGACGCAACATGGTTCTAATTTAGTTTAATCTTTTTAAATATTTTTTGTTTATTTATTAAAATTGAGGTAATATGTTAAACAACTTTATATTTAGTTGGATATGATAGGTGATGGGCAATAGTTCAATTTAATTGATTCTTGAACTTTACCAATGATATGCAACATAGTTCTCGTTTAGTTTAAGTTTTAAAAATATTTTTTGTTTATTTTCTAAAAATGACCAATATCTTACACAACTTTATCTTTAGTTTGATATAGTAGGTGATGGAAAAAAGCTCAATTTAATTGATTCTTGAGCTTTATTGATAATTTTTATTATGGGAAGAACTAATTTGGCATATTATTTTTAAAATAGTGAAAATTATAATGATTCGTGATTTGTACTATTTTTCTCATTTGTATGTATATTAACCATTTTGAACACTACGATTGGGAGTATGGATTTTGTACTACGTTAAAAACAAATTGAATTGAGCGAGCTTCAGAATACTCAGAGTGGGAGCTCGGCTCAGGTTGGATCTGTTTGAGCTCAAAAAGTCTGGGTTGAGCTCAACTTAAGATTAAAAATATTGATTCAGGCTCGTCACATTTGCAAGCTTAGGTTTAATCTCAAATTGGGGCTTAAATTTTATAAATAACCTAATAATAGCAGTTGCATCCACCTATTTTGTTTGGGTCAAAATTTGTGTCTTTCTTCTTGGGCAGTTTGGTCAGTATTGGACTCTTGGGACTGAGTCAACTTAACGAGCCTATCACCAAGTCGATTAGCGAGCTCCTTAACAAGCCTAATAAACGAGTCCATTCAAGCCAGTTATAGAGCCGCTCATGAGTCGAGCCCAATTGCGCTCATGTTCAACTTGTTTATTTACTGAGTTTAAAAATTAGGCTTGGGATTTGCTCATTTACATAATAAACGAGTCCGAACGAATCCTCTCTGAGCCTAAAAATTATGTTTGTGACTCATTTAGACAATAAATGAGTCCGAGCGAGCTCTTATCGAACCGAGCTCTCGAGCTTCTAATGAACAGTTTGGTTCATTTGCAATCCTATCTTGGACTTTAGATTTGGATTTGGGTAGATTTAAACAAAATTTAATACTACTTTGTATTGTTTTTTGTCTAAATTCACACAAATATAAATCTAAGCCTCTAAAGGCTCTCCAAACATAAGGTGAGTGACTTAATAGCAAATTATCTCAAAGTGATATCATCAAATTAATCATGCTTCTGACTTAGGTAATATTGAATTTTTTTTTATTTCATCATTGTTATCAATATTAGTTGCATTTAAATCTGTCTCTCATTCTTATCACAATAATCTTTGTGAATTAAAAATTATCATTTGCTAATTAAAAATTGAATTTTGGAAGTTTCTTTGCCAATCAAAGACTATCATTTGCTAATTGAAAATTTATTTTTATAGCTTTTTTCTTTTTCACTTAGGCCCTGTTTAAAACTCAGAAAATATTAGAGAAAGAAAAGGAAAATATCAAGAAATTCACATTTTTGTGTTTGGTTGTCGAGGAAAGTAAGAAAAAAATGTACCAAATTATGAATTAAAAATGATTTTACATATTATTGATAATTAATTTTTCCTAATTTTCAGTTATATAAAAACAAACTTTCAGTTTTTATGGTATTTTATATAGAAATAAAATACAATGGAAAAAAGAAGGAAACTCATTTTTCACTATATTTTGCCTTTATACCAAGTACTAAAAATGAAAATTTATTTTAAGGCAAAAGTCACTGACCTCTCCTAAGGTTTGGTAAAAAGGCACTGACCTCCACTAAGATTTAAAAATTCAGGAGGCCTTATCTGAGATTTACAAATTCCCATAAACCTTTGCTGAGATTTGGCCAAAAAACACAAACCTCCCCTCAAAAGACTTGCTTTTATGCAAAACACAAGAGGAGGTTGTGTCTTTTTAGCAAACCTCAGGAAAGGTATCTAGAATTCTTGAAACTTTAGGGGAGGTAAATAGAATTTTTGAAACCTCAAAGAAGGTCCCTGCCATTTTGTCAAACCTCTGAGGAGGTGAATGTCTTTTGTCCTTCAATTTAATATGATTGAAAATTAAGAAAAATCAAATGTAAATGGGGTGTAAAATCATATTTTTATTCATTGATTTGGTATAATTTTTATTTTATTTTTCTTACTTTACTCGATAACCAAAGATGAAAAAGTGGATTCTTTCATATTTTTCTTTCCTTTTCTTAAGATTTTCCAAGTTTGAAATAGACACTTAATGATCAAGTGGTGAAATAATTAGACCTTTATTGTCCAAAACTTATATTCTTGTAAAAAAAGAAAAAAAAGACAAAAAAAAAAAGGATAGTCTGGTGCACAAAGCTCCCGCATATGCCTAGCTCAAGAAAGGGGCGGACCACAGTGGATCTACAGTATGCAGTCTTCCCTTATATTTTTGAAAGAGACTATTTCCAAACCTTGAACCCATAACCTCTAGGTCACACGGCGACAACTTAACCATTGCGCCTAAACTCTCCTTCCTAAACTTATATTCTTGTCTAGATATTTATTTTTCATCATTTTAAGTTCATTATTCATTTAATGATTTTGTGATAATTGATATTAAATACTTTCCAAGAGATTTAGAAGATGTCAAAAAGATTTACATAAATATATATATTGTTTCAAAAGGGGCATGATTTTTTTTGTACATTACTATTTGGATTAAAATTAATTAAAATTAGTGACAAATTGACATTTTTGAAACTTAACAATTAATATAGTTTTATTTACAAAAGAAAAATTAAGAAATTCTGTACAGAACAAATATAATAAGTAAACAAAAACCATGCATAATTTTTTTAATTTCAAGAATTAAATTATTTAAGATAAATGTTCTATATATGTACTTTTTTTAATTACAATTAATTTAATACTCTAGTTATTTATTGACAATGATATTTTAATCCATGAAACAATTTTAGCCCATACTTTACATATTTTCATTTGCCAAAATAAAAGCCTGTGAAAGATTTAGGAAATTCCATTAACACAAAACCATCATATTTTAAAGGAAAATGCTCGAACAAGAATATGAAGTTGAGGGTTGGTTAGATGGAGAATTGCTTTAAGCAAGGTGCATGGACCCTCAAATAAGACTCGATTAAGAGTCACGCGACATTCGTCGAGGGCTCTTTCCTAATTAAGTTAGCCAATAATTACGCGTTCAAGCCTGGAGGCATGAGCACTAGTTAAGTCTTGATAACCACTCATAACCATGAAGTTGTCAATACAAACAACAACATTTCACAAAGCCAAGAGACATGCATACACAAGATATTCATAGATCAATAAGATACATCATTGTCCAAGACAGTGAAACATAATGATGAAAAGGGCTACTTATTTTATTCAATTAAAAGGACAATCATACAAGTATTAACATGAGTACTTTGATATCCATTATAAATTTCTGGAGAGTACATGTAAAGCAATCTTCCCCCCTCCCCCCCCCCCCCCCCAATTTATCCCATTACATTGTCACCTCCTAACATCCTCCCCCACTTGTTTTATCAACGTCCTTGTCGATTTGCTATAAGAAGCTTCAATCCTCGAATTCTAGTGTGACTTTCTTAGAGTTCAGAAAATCTTGAATCTTTTGCGTGGGATGTTGGAGGTTTTCCGTCTACTACCAATTCTATCCACTTAACCATGTACAATTTTTCTTGTTGATGACTTTTTTGGTTGACAACTCTGTTTGCATGGATCTCCTCGACATCTCTGATTGCAGTCTTCATTTTGGAAATGGGTTATCTCCTTGACTTCTGTCGGCCTGAATTTTCTTCGTCAGCCTGGAATGATTTTAAGTTGTTGACATGAAACATTGGATGGACTAGTCACCTATGGCTCGTCATCCACTCTAACTATTCAAGTCAATGAGATGCTTGTCCAACTTTTTCCACCACCTTGATTGGGCCTTCATATCGTCTTAGAAGTCTTCTGTCCTTGCCACGAAGAAATCAAAATGTTTCTAGTGGTACTTTTTTACGTACCAAGTCTCTAGCTTCAAATTGTTGTTGTCATCACCCCTTGTCAGCCCAGTTGTTTGTGAATTGGTAGGCTTTTGAGTAATTTCTACCACATAGACCATCTAAAGTGTGTTGGAGAGTTGATTGTTGACTTGTCATAATCTCAAAAGAACGTTTATTAGTTGAAGAAGATTTCGTAAAATTAAAGAAAAATTAAGCTGTATCTAATAGTGAAACATAATTTTTCTCATTAGTGTTCACAAAAAGCTATCAGTATTCTTCCAACATCTCATTAAAGCGTTCTTTTTGGTCATCTTTTTTATGGCAGTAGCTTAGGGAAGGATTAAGGCTTGGTTCCATTAAAGCGAAAGAGTTCTCCCTGAAATCCACTAGTGAATCTTACATCTCTATCGCTAATTAGGTTTTTGGCGACTCCCTAGAAACCTTAAGGCTCCCACTATATCTTGCTTCTCTCTTGAGTCTATTTTCAAGGCTTTTATTCCCTTTCAAAAGGCTTTCAAGGCATTCAATGTAACACCCCTGTCCTTTATACGAATCCAGAGTGCTACTACACATACGAAATACCTGTATCTGATAAACATACATAAACAACCCGCCCTAAACAAGGACAAACGGGTGTATATTAGTCATATCTGTAATCATGGACAACTGAAAACATAAACATTCTTACGAGGCTCTATTAGACATACACCAGAGTTCTAACTGTATTTTCCTCAGTACATAAAATCCATGTTTAAAACATAAACATATTACATCCTCCTACATTCTATCAGGCTAACAACCTAGTACTAATACAAAAACTTAAGTCCACTAACAAGACTATGTGCGCCAAAGTCCCTCTAGAAGAACTAGAATCGACGTCCTGTAGAACTTGAAACAAAGGTTGTAAGATTGGGGTGAGACACTTTTCAGTGAGGTGGAAGATATTACAATAGCACGTGACTACATGAGTTTATACCAGCTAAAAACAGTTGCACAGTATTACATACACAGTACAGTACTATCAGAGATATATAAACATAAGACGGCATCATTACAAGCGAGAGTCCCCGAAGTTAAGGTAGGGTACAGGCCCATAAACTGTACGATTCCCTTTACACGGTACTCAACCCTGTGACTTTGCCCATTTCAGTTTTTTAAATCATGTATATGAAAATTTAGGACAATGACTAGCTTTGGAACTTTTAGTAATATGCCTAATTACCCAGTGGCACGGGTTGTGCGCTGATAACTCTGACAGAGCCCTATTCATGCAGGCACTGTCGAGCATTACAAATATAGTCCGACTGCTCCACCTGGTCTATTATTTCACCAGTGGCCCCATACACTCCTGCAAGCCGACTATCTTGATACCCACACGGATTCAGATGTGTGGTTGCACTGTACCTCAGTAAGCAATGAAACCGCACCTCTAGCTATTTAAAGTCTCAAATGATCTAGAGTATCTTTCAACTCCTTTGGAGTGTCTTTCAACTCCATTAGTAACAAGTTGTGGTCTCAATCAATCATATATATAATTTACAATAAAACATAATAACCTGTGCAGTTCCAGTATTTTCACAATCACAATCATGCAATCTTTCATGCATTTTTCTTTTTTGTCAGTTAGTGGTGTTAACCAGCACACATGCTCTCGGTTTAACCCTTTTACATTTTAAAACTCGGTGATTAACTGGCACCTGTTTTCCACATTTTCAGATAACAAAATGGAATTTCAATTTTCATAGTTCATTCAAAAATATAGCAGTTCGGTATGTTCCAGTTCATATCACATGTCACATTCGTTTCCAAAAACCGCTCTAGTTAGTGTATAATTCAAAACAATACCATTTAGACCGCAAACATAGGTGATAAGCAGTTCCTACTTTAGTTTTAAAACATTTAAAGTAGTTTGGGAAAGTTTGGAGTTCATATGCCAAAACCCTTATTTTTGCCAAAAATCGTAAGCTGTAAAATTGTAAGAAACAACACTTATACCTGGTAAAATTTTGCAAACAAGCAGTCAAAATGTACATAAAGGCATAAGTCATCTTTCTAATGGTTCAATTTTCTAAAAATACTGATGTAAAAAAATCTCATTACCTTAATCCCCAAAACAAAAATACAAACGGAGCGGTCCAAAACAATGACTCGGGATCCCCGAAACCTAAAAATCGAAGAACATTACTTCACTATAATCATGACTACTACATATATACCGAATCAGAGATGGAATCAGATCCTTACCTCGATTTTAGGAAAAAAAACTCAAAAATCTTCAGATCGAAAATCTGATCCGCTATAACTGTAGAGATTCTCTACCTAATCCACCAAGTGATGTTGGATTGTTGATTCCGGCAACAGACTGCACGGAATCCTAGCGAGAGAGAGTGTGTTGGTTCGTGTCCTACAAAGAGAGAGAGAGAGAGAGAAAATGGAATAACTTACCATGGAAGTAATGAATATTCCATTTATAACTAGGTTAACCCAACCAGCCTCATCGACGAGTTAGAGTTCTCGTCGATGAGTCGAAGAAGGTCGCTCGTGGCCGAGTAAGTGACCTCGTCGACAAGCTTGAGATTTCAGACTCTTTAAAAATCTCTCGGTATCTCCTCGTCGACAAGTCTTTACATCTCGTCGCCGAGCAACAGAAGAGACTTCGTTGACGAGAAAAGGAGCCTCGTCAACGAGTTTTGCTGTTTTATCCTTTTTAATTTCCTTTCTCTTTTCTTTATTTATTTTCCAAATTCGAGTCCCTACATTCAAGGACTTCCATTCAGGACACTCTACTACATGATGAGGCCCTATGCAAAGAAAGAAAGAAATCAGTGGTCAATAGTCCTCACTCCCTGTGTCTTTGCCCTTTGACTATCTAGTTGTTGAGGGTCTTCTATCTCTCGAAAAGCTATTAGATCTCGTGTCACTTCCCCCACTTCTAGGTCTATACACCTTATTGAACTTCTATTCATTATTGGCAAAAGTTGGATATTTCCTCTTTAGTGTACTATATATCTGAGTAATCATCTAATTGTTCGACTACTACGAGGGTTGAGTATGAGAAATCAGCTAACCTTTCTGCTATTGTGAGGGTCAAGGGGAGGTCATGAATCCCTTGCCTTTGCAACTCCTTCTTTGGCCATGTCTTGAGTCTTCAAAGGAAACTGAATAATTTGTCAGATTAAGTCATATCTTTGATGTCAAGCATTAGGGCCTATAACTCTCGTACATAACTCCTTATTGAGTCTATTTGTTGTAAGTCATGCACCTTGCAACGCGTCATATACTCGACATTTCTTGGATAAAATTATGCCTTCAAAGGCTATTTAAATCCCTCTCAGGTATTGATGGTATACCGTTTGTGTCGCATCTCTTCACATTTGGTTCTCCACCACAACTTAGTATCACCAGAAAGATATACTATTGCAATGTTAACTCGATCCTCTTTTAGTTCAATCCGTGAGCACTTAAACTAGTGTTCTAGGTCAAAGACGAAATTGTCCAACTTCTTTGTACCTGAGCACCCCCATAATAGTTAGGTTCTGGTACCTTAATTTGAGAACCCTTAATGGTATTGATTATCGGCCTTCAAGACATTTGTGCCCTCGCGTTCAACTTAGCACTCATCTCCTACTAGTTGCTTTGAAACTGGTTCGTTATGCTCCGGAGCTTGCCTATTTCCTTTAAATCCTCTTTCAAGGCACTAATGGACTCTTTGACATTTTCTGTAAGCAAATAAAAATTGTCAATTAACTCCCATAGGGAGGCCTCTAGCTTTATTAGCTCTTCCTCTTAGGATGTAAGGAACGGAAACACACCTTCAATGTGTTTTAGCCTATTCTCAAAGGCTTCCAACTGCTCAATGTTCCTCTAGAAGGCCTCAAGCTCTATTGGCCTTTTTTTTTTTTTCTAGAGTTTGTATGCATGGAATGAATTTCTCAAGTTCCACAATTCTTTCCTAAAGCTCAAATACACTATAAAGGTTTCCTCTAGTGTTTTCTCCGGTGGCCTCAAGCTCTATTGGCACGTCTTTCTCTTTTAACAATTCCATCACAAGCCCTTGGAGTTCAAAGAATTTCATCTCCAACGTTTCAAGTTTTGTCACTCTTGCATCAAGCGCTTCAACGCGTTCTGTCTTTTCAAACTTTGAAGTTCTCATGTTATCACTCATGGTGACCGCACACATTGTGCTCTGATATCAACTATCACGAACCCTTAAATAAAACTTAATTAAGGGTCGTGTGGCACTCATTGAGGGCTCTCCTCCTACCGAGTCAACTGATATCACACATCCAAGTCTACAAACATGAGCACTAGGTAAGTCTCGATAACTACTCTCAACCATGAAAGCATTAATACAAACAACAACACATCACAAAGGCAAGATACATTCATATATCATAGATCAATAAGGTACATTATCTAAGGCAGCGAAACATAATAATGAAAAGAACTACTTTTTTTCTTCAATTAAACAGATAACCATACAAGCATTAACACAAGTAGTTTGATATCCATTATAAATTCTTGAGGAATACAAGTAGTTCGTTAAAAGCTAATGACATCCAGGGTTGACAGGTTTGGGCCGAGTGTGTTGGATTGGTCAAGATTTTTTTTTTTCATTTGATCAAATTGCATGTGCTTTTGAATTAAATTAGCTCAACGCGAAGCATGCGCTAGTGCAAAGCATCAACACTTTTTTAGTGTAAAAATTTAAATGTGCAAACATTGACTTATTAAAATTTTTGTTATTTCAAAATATTTTAAAAGCAACTAAACCTTTTAGGTTCCGTTTGGAACTTAGAAAATACTAGAAAAAAGAAAGGAGAATTTCAATGAATCCATATTTTTATATTTAGGTATTAAGAAAAGTGATAAAAAAAATGAAAAAATATACCAAATCTATGAATTAAAATTGATTTTGCACATTATTTATATTTATTTTTTCCTAATTTTAAGTCATACTAAAACAAACTTTTACTTTTGATAATATTTTATATGGAAGAAAAATAAAAGGAAAAATAAGTTTTCTCCTTATCTTCTTCTCCTTTCCCCAAACAAAATTCTTAATCCAAACAAACCCGACAAAATTCTTTGAATGCCACTAAAATTAAGTTAGGAATGGAATTATACGGCATCAATTCATTAAAAATTGCCCCACCGTATTTTAAAATTTCAAATTTGTACTTTTTTAATAAAAAAAAATTTAAAAATAAATGAAGCTACAAATTGCAACCACAAAACTTGAATAGTGGGGCCTACTTTCATTCAAGCGTTTGGTCCTTAGAAAATGGATCATTTACCCCACATGTTAGATTTATAATATATGAAAATTTATTCAATTAGACGGCCCAACCATGTCATATTTTTTTTAATTAAAATAAAATAAAATATTTTATTTTTAATAATTTTAAACTAATAATTATTTACTCGAGTCAAATCATTTCATAATCATTAAAAATCTACCAAATGGTTCATTTAAATTATATATGTTACTATTACACAAATCAAGTGGCATCATTTATGAAAAAATTACTAGATCAAATTGCCAAACAATAAATATCTTAAAAATCATATTGAACTTTCGATTTTCAATGTTTATATATTTGTCGTACAACTTAGTTCATTCCACCCCAAAATAATCTATTGGATCGTACCAAACAAGGCATAACAATTAATAATCTGAGTATCCCACGCCACGCCACGCCACCCCACTTTGATTAATACGTGGACCATGCCTCTGTGGCACAACAAGGCATTATAAATTTTTATCGAAAAGGAAATGAGCGGATGACTTGTCTGTCCGGAGACACGTCATCGGACCCCACGATCCAGTCTAGCACTCAAGCTCTCACTTTTGAACTGCGTCACCTTCATCCTCATTCGCCACGTGTCCTTCCTTTTCCTGCAGCTTTTTCTCTCTCTCTCTCTCTCTCTCTCTCTCTCTATAGATCGGGTGCTGCGCAGTACAGAAGCATCTCTCCTCTCTCTCTAAATTTGGGTGGCGACACTGGTGAGTCGTCTGCAGAAGAAGAAGAAGAAGAAGAAGAAGAGAGAGGAAATTGGACAGGAGAACCGATCTTCGTGCCCTAATCATCGAACCATAATTGGACCGAGCAATTCGCGCTCTTCCTTCCATTTCCGCCACATGTTCTTCCCAATCCATTCTTCTCCTCTTCCTCTTCGGTACACCTCTGTCTCTCTCTCTCTCTCTCTCTCTCTCTCTCTCTCTTCGTGTACCTTCCGAGATTGCACGGATTAGGGTGGTGCTAGCTATTGTATTGTTTGTCCTTGTATCTATGTGACAGGTTTTGGTGATTACAGAGTTTGATTGTTCTCAAATTCGTTTTGGGATCGATCTGGTGGCCAACATCATGACTGGTAGTAACCAGTTGATCTCTGTTCATCCCGACGAGCTCAAGTTTCATTGTACGCTCTCTCCCCCTCTCTGTATTGATTAAATTCTCTGCTATGATTGTTGGTAGGCTTTAATTGCGATTCGTTTCTTCTGTCCTTTCCTAGTCGCATTTTGTGGATGATTATGACGCCAGATAGCTTGAAATGGATTATATTTTATGATGTCGTGTGTTAGTGATCATATATAGATCGTGGAGCCGCGGAGGCTAGCTGTTGCTGTGGAAAAATTTATTGCATCTGTTGATAGTGACATGGTACTTTTAACTGCATTGCATTGTGTATTTCTCTAAAATGGAATGAAGGTGGATGAGTAAGGCATTGACTTAAATAATGGGAGAAATCAGAGTCTTTCTCATTGAGATTAAACCTTGGAGAGAATCAAAGGAGTGGGCCAATTATCTCGAATTAGTTAAGTTGCCTAAGGGTCTTAGACAACATTGTATTCAAATAATAATAATAGAAAATAATGAGAGAAATACACGTATGAATAAAAATGAAGGAACATTATTCATTGTACTCTTTAATACTGTGGTATGGGCTTGAAGATTATAAACTTATTAATTGTCAAAACTATGATAAAAACATATTAAAAAGCAGATAAACAGATTGGGGATATAGATCTAGGAGAGACCCTCATCTGTATGGTTCTAAAATTAATAATGAAATGAAGAGAGTGGATCTTAGAGAGGGGATTAAAACAACAATAAAAGCTTTCAGTTGTAGCACTGTCCTACTGCCATCTTAGATACATAGTCGACCCCTACCCTCCTGTGTTCCTTTTTATTTGCCAGTTCTGTTTCTGTGGTTTGTACCCCTATGGCTCTTTGGTTGTTTGCTCGGGGTTTGTTGTTCTTGCCTGTGCGTTTTTAATTAGTGGCCCCAGGTGGTGTTGCATATTCTATGTAGCTTATTGGTTTCATCCTCCTTTAATATATTCAAGTTTTGCTGCTAAAACAAAGTTAGAGGGGTCCACAGTTTATGCATATTGGTTGATACTAGTGTTGGCGAAGACATATGAGTTAGTGGGAGATTAATGTTCTAAATGGACTGGGGACATGGAGAAATTCATGAAGAACAGAGCTGAAAATTCATGAACAAACTGAATACATAACTTTTTGACTGGGCAGAAGCATATGGGTGGTCTTAAATTCTTAAGCCCTAACAATGAGTGAAAAACTGTGAATTGTTATCATTACATCTTATTGGTTTAACTTAGCCAAATTGAGAATGTTGAGAGCACTACTGGCAAGACCATCTTCTTCTTTCTTCCCTTTTTTTCTTTTTTTGTTGGAAAAAGAGGGCAGCACCTCCTCTCTTTATTAGAAAATCCTTCACTTATGGCAGAGGAATACCGTGGTTCCAACCTTGAGACTTGGGGAAAACAAAATCAAACTCTAAGAATCTAAAAGTGACTTAACCAACTAATTCAAAACCAAAAAACCAATAACCAACAAGCAAACAAATAAATAAGAACTAAACAAACTATAAGTGGAAAAAAAAACAAAACTCCGAAAGATTTTGAGGAATAAACCAACCACTCCAACCTTCACAAACACCAGTACAAAGCATCACGAGCGCAAGAAAGGAAATCCCAACAAATTCAATCGAATCATTCACCTGACTTGCTGTGGAAACTCATCTTGGCAACTATATGATCGAGATATACCAGATTCACCCTGCTTGGCAAAGAAATCCGCACTTTGATTCGCCTCCCTGTAAACATGTTCCACTTTGTAATGTATGTCTCTCAATGCTAACACAAGCTCTTCCCACAATTCCCATAAGTTCCAAACCGAACACTTCTCAGAATTAATCCACTGAACCAACAAAGCAGAGTCACAGGCAATCTCCACTTGATCAAATCCGAGATCTTTGCATAGATTAATCCCTATAATAATCACTTTCAATTAAGCCATATTATTGGTTCCATAACCCACTAATGAGGAAAAAGCTGATTTAAATAATCGTCTTTCATCTCTTATCACGCCTCCACCACCACAATTACCTGGGTTACCTGTACAGCTTCCATCCACATTCAACTTAACTCAATCTATCACAGGTTTACACCATCTGACTACATGAGGAAGACGAACCCTCACATTTTTTACTTGAATATTCAAAGCACGAAAGACTACAATATCCGTGTAAGAAGCAGGTGCACATTTAGTTAACTTGTCCGAAATAGATCTCAGTCAATATTTAATATCAAGCCACACAGTCTCACCTAATCTTGAATTGATTCCATCCTAACTCTACATCGACGAGTCCAAAGTCTCCAAATGATGAGATTACGAGACCTACCAAAATACCTAACTGTGAGACCCGTCTTGCCCAACTAAACCAGAAATTAACTCTGACTTTCCATGTATTCATTGCCATACAACTAACACCCAACGCCACTGCTGCTTGTTTCCATACCTACTGAGTAAAAGATCTCGTGCAAAACACATGGTCTAGAGATTCAATCTTGGCTTTTGAACAACAATCACACTGAGAGGCCATTTGAACACCTACTTCTTGAATACGAGTATCAACCGTAAGACAAGCAAACCAAGACTTCCATATACAAATTGACACCCGTTTTGGCAACATAGGATGTCAGATCCATTTTGAAACTAAGAATTCCTCTTTACGTTCCCTTATAATTTCTCAAGCACTTTCCATGATAAATTTCCCATCTGTTAAAGGTTCCCAAATTACTGTATTTGGACCCTCCTTGCAAGAAATAGCAGAGTTCATTACTTCCTCAGCCTGTTCTTCACCCAACAAATCCACTAATAAATCAACATTCCACCCATCCCTCCCTATCCCAACAATCTCGTGTTCATAGCTTATGGTTTCTGATTTCTTGAACCTTAAAACAAAGGAGACTGGAGGCTAACCATCGATCAAACCAGAAAGAGGCCGACCCTTCTTTAATTTGATCACGAACATGCTCTAATACTTCATCATAAGAGCAATTGATCTCCAAAATCTGGTTCCTTTATCTGGCTTTATTTCTCTCAAGTGGTGTCTATTATTCAAATACTTGGTTTTAAAGAATTGAGTCCATAGATTATCCATAGTGAACAACTTTCACACAAACTTCATATGCAATGATTTTTTTACTTCCTTAAAATCCCTAATACCCAAACCACCCTCACAAACAGGCTTACATATACTGGCAAGACCATCATTATGTTCTCTTGATTTGGAATGTCTGGGGTCTTTACAGCATTTAGGAGGTCATTTTCTAGTTTGTAGTTGAGGTCTTTGGTTTTGGAGAAAAGTTTAATGGAATTTGACATTTTATGCTGCTTTATAGGACCCTGGAAAGTATTCATCCATGGGGTGAATACATCCAAGTTGACTAGAAGACTAAATGCCCTTTTGGAGAGAGAGAGAGAGGGAGTGCTGTATGTCAAATGCACTCTTGCTCTTCACTTCAGATTGTAAAGGAGTTTCTTAGGGTTCTTTGTTCAGAGACTGGAATATTGTAATCTATATAGCCGGGGGTAGTTCTTTTAGGCTTCTCTGGCTGAACAGCTGCTTTGCTCTTTCTTGTTTGGAATATCATCTTTTTAGCCTATTATGTGCCCTTTGAATAAATTTCAGACTACGAAAAGGATAATCCATGCACATCAAGGGTCAGTAGTTGCATTACTGACAGTGATATTGTTCAGTTTGAAAATTGTGCTAGTGTTCCTGCAGCAGACAGCAGGGTGTCAAGCAAGACAATGGATTGGGTTGTTAGAGAAGGCAAGCAGGGTATCAACTATGATTTAATGGAAAGTATGGGCCTCGTTAACATACAACTGCAAAATAGGGTTTGTGTTGCTGGCCTTATTGAGCATACCTTTGAGACAAAGATTTGTTAAGCTGAGTTGAGCAGTACAATAACACCATGCGCATGAGAATTTGATTGGAAGAAAAGCACTTGCTTGTGGCTGCATATGAATATGCAGAGTTGGCTCCTGCATTAGTAGTCTCTTTCTCTGGCCATCAGGCTCTGAAGTTTAAGTGCTTGGGTTGGCAGTTTTCTCACGTGAGAACATCTCGTGTTGTAGAGAGTCATGGATATAGCCTTTGTGACTGGTTTATATTCAGCGGTGATATAGATGCCCTCTGTGAATCGTAGGATGAACTTATGGTTTTTAAAAAGATAAAACAACAAGTGAAGCAACCTTGCTCATTTTTCTTTCATCTTGTGATCATTTAATGTCATCAAATGGCAACAATGTCAGTTTTCAATTGATTGTTAGATTGATAGTAACAATGTGATGCATAATGGAGATAGTTGCTGGTTACTGGCTCTGACTAGTAAACTCTTATGAACATGGGACACCTAGTGCTTCTATTGTAAATACTGCTCATAGATAAGTATCCATATTCCAATTTCCAATAATATAAATGTTAAAATTTAAAGTTAAATGCAGCATTTTATGGTGAAGAAATGACTGCAGAATTGCATATTTACAACCGTGATGAGCATGTGAACCAATCCTGTTGTACAGACTGAGAAGACATGTTGGGGTGGGCATCTGAGTGAATTAATCAAATAAAATTATATGAAAACTTTTTGGGTATTTGTTTGCCCTTAATTGCCTCTATATAGGCAGTATGTCACTTAATACCTCTCTTAATGCCTTGCAATTGGTAAGACATCTGTTGCTCACTTAATACTCCTGTTACTTGTTCAGAGCCCATTTCATAACTTGAGAACTTGATTCATTGAGGAGTAATCAATTAACATTTGATCCCTTAGTGCTGAGACATATTGTTGCCAACACTATTGGGTGGACTTAGATAGGCCCAGAAATATTCAAATTCCAAAAGCATGAAATTATTGGCACAAATCTGCTTTGCATTTTTATGATACCAGTGTCTGAGTTCATGGTTAGACAGGTTAGGGTTTTTTCTTTGTTTATATATTTTTTTAACGAAGCATTTTTTATGGAAGCTCTATGAGGTTTATTTATTTGAGATTCACGTGGACAGTTGAGCTGGAAAAACAGAGCTTTTGTGATCTGAAGGTTGTGAACAATACAGAACATCATGTTGCTTTTAAGGTATCCCTGCTTCCGTAATGATTCATACAATGTTTTTGCACATAAAAATGCTGATTTAATTTTTTGGTTTGATTATATTTGATAGGGATATTTCTTCCTTCCTTTTTTTTCTACTAGGTTAAAACCACTTCACCAAAGAAGTACTTTGTACGACCCAACACTGGGGTTATACAGCCTTGGGACACTTGTTTCATAAGAGGTGCTGCTCTTTACTTTCTCAGTGTTTTGATAGGAAAAGAAGGCTTTTGCAGTCGCAGGCCTTTGCCCAAAGTAGTAAATGGCTATCCAATTTGACATCTTATAGGAGATATCTTCCTTAGGGTTAAGTTTTTAAGTGTTAGCTGGCTGGCTTTTATTTGTCTTAGGCCACTTCCTCAGGCAATGAGTACCAGTCTGCTCTTGATTTTTGTAATATTCTTTTTATTACAATGTAAGACTTCCCTCATATGTGATTTTTTCAATTCATTGCTGGATTTGTAGTCACCCTTCAAGCCCAAAGTGAATATCCTCCAGATATGCATTGCAAAGATAAATTTCTCTTACAAAGTACGATAGTGCCTCCACATACTGATCTCGATGAGCTTCCTCCGGATACTGTAAGAATGTGTTGCTTGGAGAACAGTCTCATTCTTTACTTGGTTTATTTATGTCATTTTGAAATTATAAAATTATTGTTACTTTTTTCTGAGCAAATGATGCTTATCATTGGATCCAGTTCAATAAGGATGGTGGAAAGATAATTGAAGAGTGCAAGCTTAAAGTTGTGTATATGCCTGCCTCAGCTCATGGAAATTCAGATGATGAAGAATTGAGGAGCTCCAAACAAAGTCCCGAGAACAACTCTGTGAGTTATACTCTTTGTTCCCGATTTGCATCGTCATTCTTTTTGTTTTTTGTTTGGTTTGCTTGAATATTGTCCCAAAGTTTAATGCTCCAACCTTTGCTGTTCGTTCTGCACCAGTCTTCCAAACAACAGCATTGTTGACATATAATCATCTCAGGCTCTCCATGAGATTTGTTACCCCCTTGGAATATGGGGACAGCCATGTGCTGATTCCGTCATTTTGTTCTCTGATTTTGTATTTATGTGCTGTCATTTTGCTGATTTTTGTAAGAGTAATAATCTATATTTCTAGATGCTTTACATAAAAAGAATATTTACTTTGAAGTGCTGACATTAAAAGGGCAACATGATCTTGTTTATATATAGTTTGTCATTTTCCATTTGAATTTTAGTAGTCCAATATTTTTTTATGGTGGCAGATGTATTGATGCCTTTCAGCCGTTCTTAGTTGGGTTATAAGGATGATTAATGTTCTGTTGGATGCAATGTTAGTTTTCTTTTCTGAATTTATTTTTTTATCTACTTATATTTTTATTTACTTTTTCATCTATAAAATCAGGCCTTGCAGCACTTGAAGGATGAAAGAGATTCAGCTGTTCAGCAAACACAGCAATTGCAACAGGAACTGGTTAGTGGCTGAAACATATATTACCAACCAAACCCCCACCCCCCTCCCCTGAAAAGGAAAAGAAAAAAGAAGGGAAAAAAAGCTGCTGCAGTTAGTTAGAAACTATCAATTCTGAGATTAGAGATACTATGCAGAGATTCTTCTTACTTCTAGACATACGGATTTAGGGTGTAACAGCTGCCTTCAGAGAGTAAGGCTCGGTGAAAAATGAAAAGGTTAAAATTTATTGTGAAACTTGTGTATTCAAATTTGGATTACTTCCAATATCCCAGTGTCCCCTTTTTTAAAAATCATGTGGCATAAAACTACATTCTGCATCTATAATGCAGGTATAAGCCAGTCTTGTAATATTTTGTTTTGGAACATCTGAGGACCATATGGTTAATAACAAAGTCGAGGGAAGAAGTTGACTGGTTTAGATTTTTGTATGGCTTTTGTGGTTCGTGTGTGTGAGGGAGGAAACAACATCATGCCCAGGGCAAATATTTGGCGTATTGAGATCCCTATAGGCCAGTTTTTTAGGAAGAAGTAAGCGCCAATATATTAAATGGCGGGTAAATGGCATAATAGCCTACAAAATCCAGGATGTTGCATCAATCAGAATGACAACAATCAAAACAAACCCCTACAACCCTACAGACCAGTTTTACTGATTATAGAGGAAACCATTCTGAGTTTTTCCAATTGTTGGTGTGCTTTGCAACAAGATCTAACACGTGTCGGTGTATGTTTTCTGTTTTCTTTCCTAGGATATGCTGAAGAGGAGAAGATACAGGAAAAGTGATCCAGGCTTCTCCTTCACATTTGCCCTTTTTGTAGGACTAATTGGAATCATGGTTGGCTTCCTCTTGAACCTATTGTTGTCATCGCCTTCTACATAACAGCGACACCCTTCACAGCCTTGGGACACAAATCTCCATGTCCATTTCTTTGTATAATTTCTGATATGTTGGCTTCTCCAAGTTTTATTTTTATTTTTGCTTTTATGCTGTTCTTTTCTTCTTTGTATATTGGTTATTGAAATTGTTGCAGATCTGTTGGCTTTTATTCCATGAGCGTTCAGAATTTGAGCTCTGCATTTGATCTAATGTTTGGAATTACCTCTTTAGCTGAAAATCTACACTCTCTCACAAGGTTGCTTCCTGTCCCTAATGCCTGTGTTTGGTAAGGAAGAAAATGGAAAGGAAGGAAAAGGTACAAAAAGGGAGAAGGGAATGAAAGAAAGTGTTTTATGTTTTTCGATTGCCTTCTTGTTTGATTGAAAGAAGGAACATGAAAGGAAAGAAATTAATTCATCTGTCAATTTGATCTAGCCAACCATTTTCCTCCCACTTTTAAGGGGGATTAATTTATTTTCATCTGCTCTCCTTCATTGCAGGAATTTTTTTTTCACTAGTTTCTTTCCTTCCCTCTAATCCATTCTGACCAAGTGCGAAAACAGAAAGTGGAGTTCATCTCATCACCTTAATTTCACAACCGTTTACATTTAGCTCCACACTAATCATCATCTCTATTATCACTAGTTGGGGGCATGCAGCTACACAAGTATTGCCTCATATTTTTGAATTTAATATTTTTTGTAGGGGATAAAATGATTTGTTTTAATTTTAAGATGAAAATAATTTATTAAATTATTTATATATTTGTGATTTGCAGATATGGTAATTATAAGATAACTTTTTAATTAAAAGAAGAATTTTTTTCTTAATTTTTTTGGAGGAGGAAAGGGGTGGGGGGAGGTTGGTTTTATGGCAACTAGTATGAAAATGGATTAGTGGTAATTCTAGTTAATACACCATTTGTAATTTCATTGCATATTGGTATTAGTTGAATTAATTTGTTATTTTTAAAATTCAAAAATACAAATATCAATTTTTTAAGAAGCATTATTGAGTGGTAAAAAAAGTTGATATTTTATGGTATTAATTAATATCCACCAATATTTATTGTATGATATGAGAGATGTTGTCATATGCTACTAGTTATTTGTAATCTTGGTTATGGGATTGAATTTCTTCAAACATAAGAGTGATGGGGAGGTACCCTTTCTTTTAGTGTTGGTTATCTTCTTTTTGAAGAGGGAGCTCAATTAGCATTGAATGAATTGAACCATAAAATAATGGAGGGTTTAAGCTTCGTGATTTGGTCCTACAAATTCTAAATATAAATAGTTTGTACCTTTGATACTTGGACTCGTGTATCTCTCTTCTATGCTAGAGAGACAAGAAAATATCATGTGGAGATGACTATTGTCTATTAGATTATAAGTAAGAATTACCTCAAAATGTCTGTAATACATTGAATTGTTGCTCATGATTTTTTTTTTATTTTACATGGGAACCCCAATCATCGATGAGCCCTTCGGACCCCCTAATGCGGTCACGGCTTATTCACACTTGGGTTGACTTTCGGGAAGTGGTCACCCTCCCTTGGCCCATCTTTTACGACGTGCAGATGGGACCTTCTGAAGGGCTACAAAGCGCACAAGACTTTGTCACCTCTGGGAATCAAACCTCTGATACTCATGTTATCCCTGCCTGCTTTACCACCATGACATGCCTGTAGGGGTTGTTGCTTATGTTTATTGCTTATGTTTGTGTTGTCTTTGGATTGTATATGTGTGTTTGTATGTCCATATAATTAGTTTTTAATAAGGGTAAGTAAGAGGCAGACCAACCAATTTAAAAGGGCCGAGATATTGATCAATTGAGCTTCCTGGATAAGACACCTTATTGCTCAACAGAATTTAACTCAACACATTGATTAACAAAACTTATTAACAACCATAATAATTTGAGATGTAACATGAGGAAATACTAGTTACGTAATCGCTCATTTCTTAGCCTAAAACCAAAACCGATACTTTAAATATGAGAAGGCTACCTAGAAATCAAATATGCACAAGATATTCCAAGAAACTATTGCTTACTCCTTTATTTCCTTTAACTAACATAGGTTTTAGAGAATCATAGCTAGAACACTACTCAAAAAACATTTCAAACTTTGTTTTTGCAAACATATTACTTGTCTCAACCCCCAAACCTATCTAAGTTATCAATATAATTCTTGTAGTAACTGGCGTCTTCTTTATGAAACTAGACTAAGAGGCAATGGAATTCCTCTCTCTCCCAAGATTACACTCTAGTTCTTTGCAAATCAAAAATTGAATTGTGAGTGCATATAAACTTTTTTTTGTAGAAAACAACTATGTAATCGTAACTCAAGTGAACACTTAGAATCTAGTGAAAACTTATTGACAAATCCTAAGTATACTCTAGGAGTAAACAGGAGTTTGAAAAAGGCATATTCTTAGCTCATACCACTTTGATGTATTCTTACTAACCTACTTGCTTATCATAGCTCCTACTCTTGAGTTAACACTTACTCAATGTTTGGTACACATGCATAAGATAGAATGATAGTAGGATAAACTATAAATTTATATGGTGAATATATGAAATTATAAAGATCAACTTCATTATATCACATTCTACTCTTATGTACCAAACAAATCATTAGAATTCATTGAAGAACTTTGTCCTTTAGATCATTCTTAGTTTGCTTTCACTCAACATGCTAACCTACTAGAGCTTCCAATCACTCGACCAACTTTAATCCTCTAATAGCTCTCTACAAGGTTAGGAAGGAAATATTAAGCTATGTAGAGAACACAAACGTCAAAGTATTGGTAGGACTTTCCCTAATCAAACTACAAATGACATGGTTGGTTAGGGCATTTATGTCATTCTCAATTGAGGTGTCCATATTCTTGAGAGCAAAGCAAGTCTTTCAAAGCAACCATGGCACTAATCTTTAGGTCCTAAATCGACTTGAAGATTTTCTTATCTAGGGTATTTATTGGGCGATTCTACGAACACCCTTATGTTATAATATACAACAACAACAAAACCAAACCACTAAATGGGGTCAGTTATATGAATCCTTTTCCGCCAATTTATGCGATCATTGACCATTTCTTTGGATAGATTCAAGGATATTAAATCCTTACTCATTATCTCCTCCCAAGTTATTTTAGGTCTACCCTTACCTCTTCTACTGCTCCCCACAGTAACTAAGTCACTCATCCTCACAGGTGCACTATAAGGCCTACGTTGCAAGTGTTCATACCATCTAAGTCGTCCCTCTCCCTCTCTTATCTTCTATAGGAGCTACACCTAACTTACCCTTATGTTATAATATAAATTTAAAAATGTGTACCTCGTATACCATTTTATGTTGTATTAATCTTTTAATTCATCGGCTTGCAATAAAGTGTATATAATATTGAAATGAAAACCATATTAATCTAAAAATTCCTCGGTAGGTTAAATGAGCGAATGAAAAATATAAATTTTTACGCACTTTGCCTTCATGATTGCTCGGTAAACTTGACATTTTGTTAAGGAAATATTGAAATTTGAACCTTGAGGGTTATAGTTGCCTCGTTGTCTTAGTAAATTCTTTGGGTGTGTAAAGAACTGTAAACATGATTAAATAAAAAATTATTATTGGCACATGCCTTATTGTTAAATTTATATTATTGATTTCACTTTTAATATAATGCATAACTATATTTAATGATGAAAACCAACAACACCGAAAAGTTTGCGCATGCGTCACCATAAGGAGGACATTTCCGTAATTTCAAGTTCGATTCAAAATGCTGAATAATTTCCACACGCAGACAGAAAGCGCGGGAATTTCGCACGTGCGGACCCTTTCTTCCTCTCGGCCAAACCCATTCAGGAACCCTAATGGCATAATCTATCGCACTCTTCCCCTCTTTCCTTCTCCACCTGAAACGGTCATGGTGACTCACCTCGCGAACTCGCAACTCAGTACTGTATCCGCTTCTCACTCGCACAAGGCATGGCACCTCCTCTCTCTTCTCTTGGCCATCGGCCGTCCGGCTACTCCTGCAGAACTCTCCGCCAAATGCACATTGTTCCGCGCAACGCCTGAGTTCGTCGAGTTCCTGTGTTCGATTCCTGACTCGCCTCTCTTCTTGACCGGCGATCTTGTAGTTACTATATCTCTCGCCGCGTACGCATCGTTTGCGCAGTTTGCATCGAATTTTAGCTCAATTGTTTCACTAGTGCCGCGCATCGGGATCAGAGTGCAAGGACTGAAGCAGTTGTGGGATGATGTTTTGATCACATACTCTAGGAGGCGGAAGCGGGTGATGCCGCATTCTGAAGTTGCGGCAGTGGCGAAGAAGAGAGTAACACTGGATTTTCTAGATGGTAAGGGGATTAGAAGAGCCGGGAATTAATTTTTAGATCTTTTTCTTAGGGAAACAAGAAATGTATATTGAGAATTCTACTTAAATAGTGCCTCATATATTGATTCGGAAGTTAATTTGTTCGATTGGCAATTGTGATGATGGATTGCAGTGAATGAGGGATCTCACTTTGGTTTGCCTTTGATCAAGAGAGTTCAAAAGGCCGAGGCTGAGGTACGTTGACTTTTAAAAAAAAAAAAATGTTGGGCAACTATTCACGGTCATTGCTTGGAGTAGTAGGATTTGCAAATCACTTCATTTGTGAGTTCACAAATCTGGCCAAAAAAAAAAAAAAAAAGAAGAGAAAAAGTGGTGCTCGGACTGCAAAGAAATGAAAAGGAGTTGGTTACTATCACAATGCTAAAAATGGTACAAATCTGACAAAAATAAATAGTGATTTGGAGAGAATATCTGAGAATTAGAAACGAAATACTGTTGTTGCCTGCAACTTATAAATCCCCCTTTAAATGTATTACAAATAAGGGAAAAAATAGGAAAAACTGAGTAAACCAATTTTCCATTTGTAATACCAGTTAATAGAATTCAATTTCATTCTATTAAATATATTGAATTGAACTCAATTAAGCTGAATTGTATTGAACTCTTTTTAAAACTATAATTCCAAGCATAGTGACTCTAATTTAAGTTTATGCTCTCTCTCTCTCTCTCTCTCTCTCTCTCTCTCTCTCTCTCTCTCTCACACACACACACACACACACATGCACACACACATGCACACATATGTTTTGATCAGTCAGCTCATAGTCAAGTGTAATTTGATTATCCTCTTTTTTTTAATCAGGATTTTCATGGGAATTTAATGAATTTATTTATTTATTTTTTAACTGGTTAGCTGATGTTTGAAATTGAAGTTCCCAAATGGGGCCGTTGGAAAAATGGAAGTGCATGCAGCAAATGTACAGCTGATGGCTTCCATTGCTATAAAATAGCCTCATTTGCACAAAATATTTATGGTGATATTCAATTTTCACAGGACTTCTCCCTTGTAAGATAGCTATTGATGTCTTATCATCATGCAGGAAAATTTTCATGTAGCTGGTGGTACCATAAATACTACGCCATTTGGCATGTCAATCCCAGCATTTAACTCATTTAATTTAAATCAAGCGATGATTGTGAACCCCCTCTTTGCCAACTCTGGTTCTGGATTGTTGAGTTATGAACTGGAAAAAACTGCATGCGTAGAAGGTGAAAAGGAGATAAATATATGCATTCATAAGAAGGCGCGGGATGATGTATGTACACAAGGATGTCAGCAGAGTTTTCTCAAAATTGAATCTTGCCCAAATATGCCTGACTCAATGATAATTGACGGAATAGTATCAAGTGAGCCTGATTTCAAGACATCTTTTCTAACTGATATCTTGGAAAATCAAATTGTGTTGAAACAAGTTGAGATGAATCCTAGAAACAGAATAAATTTTTATCCCTCACAATGCCTGGAGATAGATAGTCAAGGCAACATTTCACCTGTGGAAGCTGGAGAAGTTCACCGTGTGTGTAAAACGACAGATGTCAGAATAAGTGAAAACAAAAGAATCATGAAGGGCAAGGAGGGAGGGCCATTAATTGACTCTGCTATGCAAAAAGGAGAAATTGATAGTCTTGACCCACAGTATAACACCACTGAATTGGATATATCACCAAAAAATGACTTTGAACGGAAAAATGCTCATGGGGAAAGACAGAGTCTCTTTTCAGCTGTTGAACTCTCGGCTGCTCAGAAGCAGATGACAAAATCTCCTGCCAAGGTGAAGACCATTCATGGGGATGCGATGACTCCAGAACTTCACACTTTCTGCAGGTTATCAAAGAGTAATAAGTCTGTTACAGCAACTAAAGAGCAACAGCACCATAGAAGAGATCAGAAGCCCATCTCAATGAAGCAAAAGATGAAGCAGACTCCTAATAAAACATATGTTACAGAGAAAAAGGAAAATCCTGCACATATTCTTTCAAATGTGAGCTCCATTTCTTCAAGATCACAGTTGGCTGAAAAGTCGTCTTCTACTATCTGGGTTTGGCACATATTTTTTAGTATAGATTGTGCTGTTATCAATTTTTTTTCAGTTTAGTAATTGAGATTTGTTGATGTTTGTCCTACAGGATCAATCACAGCCCAAGATGCTACCAAATTTTGAATCTTTTATCATGGAGGAGGAGGAAGGTTCTGGTATTAAAGCTTTACTATTGGTCTTTGGGCATCTTTGCTTCTGCTTTGTTTATCATGATGTTATTCCATCTGTTCCTTTCTCATAGACTCAAATATGCAGGTGGCTATGGCACGGTTTATAGAGCACGGAGGATATGCGATGGAATAAAATTTGCCATAAAATGTATGAGTGAAGTTTTTTATTTCTTGTTTGTGCCTTTTCTTATTTTTTGTATTTTAACATTCCTGTATTTTGGGTAGTATAACTGGAGGTTATTTACTTCCAGGATGTTGGATTGTATTTTTCTATTAAGATTTTAATGTCATAGAGGAATAAATCTGGAGTTTATTAATCTTTCATTGGTTTTCAAACATTTATGGAGAAAGTGCGTCTGGAGGCATGTCTTCTTTTGAACTGTCATTGAGATGATTTTCCATGTTGGGATCTGATTAGGCTCCATTTGATCACTAGAATGTTTTTAGGAGAACAATAAAATGAAATGGTAACAAGAGATCCAAGTTATGGTTGGGTTGGCTGTTTTTTTTAGGAGGATCTTTGATCAATCACATGGAGCACGACTGAATTAGTAACGTAACCGTTCAGCTGGTTTCTTTATGAAGTGATGTATGCAAATGGTGTTGCTGGATGATATTACTAATTTCCTTTCTATTGGGGTTATCCCAAATGGTGACGTGGGGCCGTTGATTTGGAACCCGATGTGTGAGGGGGAGATACTTGTTAGCACCGCAGGAGTCCATGGGTGAGCTTGATACACATGGGTGAACACCAACTTGACCCAAAACCTAAGCCTATTGGGTCTTGGGCCCAACCATGTATATAAACACCCATCATCCACTCAATTTTTCCAATGTGGGACAAACTCACAAGTGGAATTCTCAACAATTTCTCCCTCACTTCTGAGTTCCAACTACTCCCCTTTGAACGAAAATTGTCTCCCTTATGGGAGTAAGCCTAATTCCCCAATAGTTGCTCAAGTGGGCCTTCCCATTGGCGCCTTATGTGCCTTGGACTGCATTCCACGTGCCTCCAAACCAATCCTACCTCCCATGTCTTGACCCTATTCAGGTTCATCCTTAGCCTAGATGATCCTTATTGGCTTCGGTCACACACTTGGTCCTCCAATTGTTAGCACGTCAGGAAAATTAGTTTCACGTCTCAACTTTTATGATGTTGCTCACTCAGAGTTACGAACCGTCGGCTCTAATACCACTGGTTAAGAAATCTAGACAAAAATAGAGATAAAAACACACACAAAAAGAACACCGAGATATACGTGGTTCGGCTAAATTCAGCTTACGTCCACGGGAGAGATAGCTAGTATTTTCTGAAAAATACAGAAGAGGAGGAGACAAATTCTCACTTAAAACTCTCTCAACTCTCACAACTTTCTCTGCCTTCCCACTCACTTCCCACAACTCTGTTATAATATGATGTTCTTACATTCACAACACACACCTATTTATACACCAAGGAGTATTAACTACTCAAGAAAACTCCCACAATTAAATTTTTATATTTCTACAATCACATTTGAATTTATCTCCTGATTTTGTGGAGAATCACCCGTAGGTAAGTAACGGAAGAGAAACCGCAACACCTGAATAATTTCCACCTTAATTCCTGCATTAATTTGGGTATGAATCTATCAATTCTCCCCTTCCATACCCATCAAAGGAGAGTGCTTGCAACCATTCTTCAATTGGTATCCATCTTGGCTATGTCTCTGCATAGCTCAAACTTCTCATGAGTCACTACTTTTGTCAACATGTCTGCAGGGTTCTTGTCTGTGTCAATCTTCACTAGCTTTAATAGCTGCTATTCCATCACTTCGCGTATCCAATGATAGCAAATGTCGATATGCTTCGTTCGGGAATGATACATTGAATCCTTGCTCAAGTCCAGAGCACTCTGACTATCACAATGTACTTTGTATTCTTTATGTGTGACACCTAGTTCTTGGATAAACCGCTTTAGCCACAACAGAGGCGGAATACCCAGTATTTGACAACTTCTAGATGTTTCATGCCATGGTGGAAAGAGAAACAGGAAAGAAGTTGAAGTGTCTCCGATCAGAAAACCAAGGCGAGTACATTCCCAGAGAATTCAAAGCATACTGCGCTATTTGCGGTATCCGACATGAGAAGACGGTCCCATGAACCCCACAACAAAATGGTAAAGTTGAGAGAATGAACCGGACCATCATGGAAAGAGTCAGAAGCATGCTCAGTTTGGCTAAACTGCCTAAGTTATTCTGGGGTGAAGCAGTTTGTGCTGCATGCTACCTTATCAACAAATCACCTTTTATTTTGCAGCAGTTTGAAATTCCAGAGAAAGTGTGGTTTGGCAAGGAACCTTCCTACTCTCATCTAAGAGTGTTTGGGTGCAAAACATTTGCACATGTATCCAAGGAGCAAAGACAGAAACTTGATGTGAAGTCAACTCCATGCATCTTTGTTGGCTATGGAGATGAAGAGTTTGGATACAAGCTATGGGATCCAAAAACAAAGAAGTTGATAAGAAGTAGAGATGTTATTTTTCAAGAAAATCATATGTATGAAGATTTTGGAAAGTCAATAAAGCCTACTAGTTTTAGTCCAGTGCTCAGAATTTCATTGTTGTTCCTGCACCAGTACAGTTGCCCACAAACAATGAAGATTTGCAGGATGAAATTCTTGAAACAGAACAGGAAGCAGATACCGAGGGTGTTGAGCAGGGGGAGCAACAATCCTCTCCGCCAAAAGCTATAGAACCAGAAGTAGTTCCTGAGCAGAAGGAGCAACAATCTCCTCTGCTAGAAGCTACAGAACTAGAAGTAGTTCTACCAGTTGAAGAGCCTCAGCCAAAACGATCTTAGAGAAAGTGCACATTGATTTCATCAAAGAAATATCTAGAGTCTGAGTATATTCTCCTTACTAATGAGGGAGAGCCAGAGAGTTTTCAAGAAACTCAGAATGATCCAGAAAAAGGTAAATGGTTGCAGGCTATGCAAGAAGAGATGAACTCTTTACAAAAGAACCAAACATATAAATTGGTAAGACTTCCTAAAGGAAAGAAAGCATTAAGAAATAAATGGGTGTACAAGTTGCAGAAAGATGGCAATGGAAAGATCATTAAACATAAAGTTTGGTTGGTTGTCAAAGGTTTTCAGCAGAAAAAGGGTATTGATTTTGACGAGATTTTCTCACTAGTGGTAAAGATGACTTCAATACGAGTGATACGCAGGTTGACAGCAAGTTTGGACTTGGAGCTTGAACAGTTGGATGTTAAGACAACCTTTCTCCATGGAGATTAACAGGAAGAAATTTATATTAAACAACTTGAAGGTTTTGAAGTTTCAGGGAAAGGAGCATATGGTCTGCAAGTTGGAAAAGAGTTTATATGGTCTTAAGCAAGCGCCAAGACAGTGGTATAAAAAGTTTGACTCATTCATGGTGGGTCATGGTTACAAGAGAACTGCAGCAGATCAATGCGTCTACATTCAAAAATTCCCTGAAGGTAATTTCATTATATTGACGCTTTATGTTGATGACATGTTGATTGTTGGATAGGATGCAGGTATGATTACCGAACTAAAGCAAGAACTGTCCAAGTTCTTTGACATGAAGGACCTAGGTCCAACTCAGCAGATATGGGCCATGAAAATTGTTCGTGACAAGAAAGCCAAGAAATTGTGGTTGTCACAGGAAAGTTATGTTGAATGGGTGCTTGAAAAGTTCAACATGAAGAATGCAAAGCCAGTCACTACTCCATTGGAAAATCACTTCAAGTTGAGTAAAAGATCGTGTCCTTCTTCGAGGAAAGAAGTGGAAGAAATGGAAGCAGTTCCATATTCATTAGCAATTGGTAGTTTGATGTATGCAATGGTTTGCACAAGGCCGGATATTGCCCACGCTGCAGGTGTTGTGAGTAGGTTTTTTTCAAATCTAGGCAAAGACCATTGGGAATCAGTTAAGTAGATTTTTAGGTATTTGAAGTATACATCAAAGATGTCCTTGTGTTTTAGGGAACTGAACCAGTCTTGGAAGGATATACTGATTTCGATATGGCAGGTGATCTTGATAGTAGGAAATCTACATTAGGATTTCTTTTCACTTTTGCAGGGGGAGCAGTCTTATGGCAATCCAAGTTGCAGAAGTGTGTTGCTTTATCTACAATAGAGACATAATACACTACCGCAATGAAAGTTGGTAAAGAAATGTTATGGCTAAATCGATTTATTCAAGAAGTGGGTGTCAACATAGAAAGAATACAAAGTACATTGTGATACTCAGAGTGGTCTGGACTTGAGTAAGAATTCAATGTATCATTCTCGAACGAAAGATATCGACATTCGCCATCATTGGATACGCAAAGTGATGGAACAATATCTGTTAAAGCTAGTAAAGATTCACACAGACAAGAACCGTGCAGACATGTTGACAAAAATAGTGACTCGTGAGAAGTTTGAGCTATGCAGAGACATAGCCAAGATGGATACCAATTGAAGAATGGTTGCTTACATTCTCCTCTGATGGGTATGGAGGGGGAGAATTGATAGATCCATACCCAAATTAATGCAGGAATTAAGGTGGAAATTATTCAGGTGTTGCGGTTTCTCTTCCGTTACTTACCTGTGGGTGGTTCTCCACTAAATTAGGAGATAAATTCAAATGTGATTGTAGAAATATTCAAATGTGATTGTGGGAGTTTTCTTGAAATTATAATAGAGTTGTGGGTAGTGGGTGGGAAGGCAAAGAGAGTTGAGAGAGTTTTGAGTGAGAATTTGTCTCCTCCTCCTATGTATTTTTCAGAAAATACTAGCTATCTCTCCCGTGGATCTAGGCTGAATTTAGCCGAACCACGTATATCTCGGTGTTCTTTTTGTGTGCGTTTTTATCTCTATTTTTGTTCAGGTTTCCCAAGAGAATGTTGAATCATGACTCTGATACCAGTGTTAGGTGGTTTTGGGTCTTCTCAACCCCAAAAGCTAGTTCTTGGGGTGAGACTTTCCCTCACACTTAATAATTGACCATCAGCCCCTTCAACAACCGATGTAGGATAACCCCAACAATCACCCCCTCACACATCGGGTTCCAAATCGGCAGCCCCACATACCCGGCACCCTGAAGAGAATGTTGAACCATGGCTCTGATACCAATGTTAGGTGGTTTTATGCTTTCTCAACCTCATGAGCTTTTGGGGTTGAGAAGGTCCAAGACCACCTAACACTGGTATCTAAGCCATAGTTCAACATTCTCCCCGGGATGCCGAGTACGTGGGGCCGCCGATTTGGAACCCAATGTGTGAGGGGGAGATTGTTGGGGTTATCCTACATTGGTTGTAGAAGGGGCTGGTGGTTAGTTATTAAGTGTGAGAGAAAACCTCACCCCAAGAGCTAGCTTTTGGGGTTGAGAAGGCCTAAGACCACCTAACACTTTTAAAATCCTGGAGGCATCAAGGAAACAATATATATCTATTTTTTTTTTTCTAAATTTGTGTGTAGCATTTTAGAGTTGCAGTAATCTTGAGATGCATTCCTAGATAGTAGGATTTTCTAAAAAAAGCAAATGCAACACCCAGTGCACAAACCTCCCACACCCTATTAGGGTCTAGACTCTAGAGAGGGTGTGATTTATGCAGCCTTGCCTCCACAATTGGAGAGGCTGTTTTGTGAAGTGAGTGCATGACCTGGTTTGACTGTAACACCCTTACTATTGGGTTGTCCTCAACATCTAGTAGGATCTTTTCTCATAGGGATTTAATATGCAGTAATGGAATCTCAAAACATTATGTTAAAATAGTGCATCTGTTCACAATAGACTAATTGAATTATATTGTAACCAAGTTTTTTCTTGGTGACAATGTTGCAACTAATACTTTGGAAATGTGCTAACTATATGGAACATTGGAAAAACTCATGTTATCATGTATTTATACCACCTGTTGCTTTTACAAGTTAGATTTTATGGTATCAATCACTATTCAGTTTGCCTAAAAAAAAATTTGCTATGAATGTCCACATATTTAGCCAATTCTGATGTTGTTGTAGGTATAATAGTGTTCCCCAATATAAATTTGCATGCTTGTGTTTACAGGCCCTCACTCAAATGCTCATAGGCACCATGTTAACAATGAGAGAAGGATGCTGGAACGATTTGGGTAAGGATATTTAGGAAGTTCGCTCCACAGAAAGAAAGTGTGATTAGTGTCTATTTTCAAGAAGTTATGGCATTTAAAGAAAATTCTTCTAATTCAGGGGTAAGAACTTTGTAATAAAATTTGAAGACTCTTTCAAGAGTGGAAATTCTGAGTGCTTTGTTCTAGAGCATGTTGATCATGACAGACCTGAGGTAATTCTTTTATTATTTGATGTTTAAAGCCGCCTCTTGTTTCTTTTTCTTTTCTTATGGTAATTTTGCTTTTAAATTTCAGATGTTGAAGAAAGAAATAGATGTTTTCCAGCTCCAGTGGTATGGCTACTGCATGTTTAGAGCACTTGCAAGTCTACATAAGCAGGTGGAAACCATGCAAGGGATTAATTATGTGGTATGCAATTCTTCCAGAATCAAGGGATCTTGAATGTTTCTTTTACATGTGCAGGGAGTTGTGCATAGAGATGTTAAACCTGGCAACTTCCTTTTCTCTCGTAAAATCAATAAAGGTTACCTTATTGATTTCAACCTTGCCATGGTCAGTGATACCTCTTCTAATTTCAAGTGCTTTTTTTGAAGTTCTTTTAATTTATTTTCCCTCTAATTTTCAAAGAATTAATGTGGTGGTTCATTATTTTGTTCCTTTAAAAAAAAAAAAAAATTTTTCCCACAGGATCTGCGTCTGAAGTATGGAACCACTAGTAAGTCTCTATCTTATTAGAATCTGTAAATTTTGGAATAGTAAATATAGCACTGACCTGACTTTAGTATAAAATTTTAATATTGGGCTGTGTTCACCTCAAGATTTTGGTGGTTTTCGTAGTTAAGATTTAATTAAAATAATTTAAATAAAATATTCACCTCTTTTCTTCATTCTTGTGAATCTTCTTCACCTTTTTTCTTTTTTTAAGTTTAGATTGATGTCGGCTAAGCTAACTAGGTTATTTTAATTTCTTTTGTATATGTATATATTCCACTATAACTTTTATCGAAAGATGTTCAGGTCATATTGTCACCTACTTGTAATATTAAACTGAAGGTTTATATAAACATTTTACAGACAAGTCGAAGGAACAGTATGATGTAAAGTTCAATCCTGTTGCACTTAACCATCCCAAATCTGTACCTTCTACCAAAAGTAAGAAGTTCCCCAGTACTCAATCTTTGGAAGCAGTCAATAAGCAGACAATGAAAGACACTAGAATGATGGAACCCAGAAACATGAAAAGAAAGGCTCAGGCTGACTTGGGTAGTTGGAACACAATGAAAAGCCAAGGTGCAGATGGATCAGGCATAACCTCCGCAAAGGATGTGACAAGCACTAGGACTCCTTCAGCTGAAAGACTGAGGGAACCCATGCCATGCCAAGGTAGGAAGGAGCTGATTAGCCTGGTGCATGAAGCACTGCAGCATCCTTATCAAGAACCAGTCAGTGTTCCAGCTTCTAAAAGAAAGAGGGTTGCTGCCCCTCCTGGTAAACTGGATAAGAAACTTGATTATCAAACTCCAATGCCACTGCACTCAAATGGAATTGCTGTTGTTGGGGGAGGACTATTGAAGAATAAAGGTTTGCCCCACATATTATTTGATGATTTAGTTTGGCTGAACCACCTATGGTCCTTTGAAGATTGATTGTGTATTTGTATGTCTTGTTTTCAGTTGATGGAAAGCACAAGAAAGAAGGCCCTTGTGTTGGAACAAAGGGATTCCGTGCCCCAGAGGTAACCACATGTTAACAAACAAACTTCCCATTAAGGACCAGTAATCATTATCTTTTGCAGGTAGAGGCTTGCAAGCATCATAAATATGATTTTGAGACTCAATTATCAAAAATACTTTCCAACTAAATATTAAAACAATGTTTACACCAAGGATATAAAAGTCATATATAATTGGATAGGAATGAGAAAAAAAAATCTAAATCTAGTACTTGTCATAAGTTCTTGTCCATGGTTTTTTTTTTTCTTGTCTGAAAAACGTTTCTTTTTCTGTCCAAAAAAAAAGGGGAAAAAAAAGAACATGTGAACACATGTTAAGGGATGCAAATTTTATCTTCAAGCAGTTAGCAGGAAATCATGCACATGCTTTTCCACTTGCCAAAGATTGTGCCAGTAGTAATTTAAAAAAAAAATTCATTTAAAAAAACTGTGACACCCAGTGCACTTTGATTAAACCTGTTACCTTTAGGTTTGGTGCAACACCGGGTCAAGGCTTGCCATCAGTCAAGGAATTTTATAGTTGTAAATAAAATTTGTTTATCTAGCCCATTCCTTCCCACTCCTCCCCCCCACCCTGCCAAAAAAGAAGTATAAATTTGTAACAAAAAAATTAATCAGCGAAAGAATTGGCATCAAGTAGTTTCAAATTGTTAAAGCTTGATATACATATTAGTGTGCGTCTAGTCCCATATCGTCTCTGTGAACAGTTCCAAAGTCAGTATAAGATCCTCTTAACTCTCTCTCCTTGATACCTAGGTTTTGAGGATGAGCTCTCTAACATGATATTAGAGCTGGGCCTTGGGTTGCTTGGCTCCTCCGTGGGTTGGATTTCTCCTCACCTCATTTCCCTTCATGGGCTCTCCTCGTCTCATTTCCCCCATGGACTCGAAGGGGAGTATTAGTGTGCGTCCAGTCCCATATCGTCTTTGTGAGTAGTTCCAAAGCCAGTATAAGATAGACCCATGTAGTATGCGAGTAGTTATCCACGATTGTTAAAAAATAGTGTGCACCAGAATGTGAAGTTGTAAGATAACCACGTATATGTCACAATAAATCCGATTAAAACAAAATGTGCTCTTATTTGTATTCAAAGAAAAAGGTAAACGAGTGTGCTTTGCATTTTTTTGGCATGCTATGGTTGGTAACTTCAAAATTTTATGCCTAAATTAAGAAAAATGGCAACTTTCTAATGATATTGATGTGGAAATCTTGAGCTGTCACAAGGAATAGCTGAAAATCACTGGACTTGACTTTCTTTAGGACAGGGCACAATGCTGAAATTTATTGCTACTCATTCCTATAGAAGCTTTGTTTTTAATCATCATGCTTTCTTGAATTTTGTATGTCTCTGTGTAAATGCTGTGGCATATATTCATTTCAAATTTTACATTTTTTAAAGTGAATCCATTTCCTTCCAATGCATTAAGGAAATATGTGTATACATAATAACCTTGAAAATATTTTTGTTCATATATGATGTGGGTACCCTGTCATTTGCCTTAATAAATTACTATGCCATCATCATTATCACTACCATCTGTGTTATTGTTTATGGCACCGCTAAATTTAATGTGAACAATTGAACTCAGTTTTCTGCTGGCCTAAGTTAAAACACTTTTACAAGATTCATCAAAATTTATTTTTCTATTAAAGTTTGCATAGAAATCTAAACAAGAAATGTTTCTAGATATACACCATCGTCGTAGGGATTGCTGGGTTTTATTTCTGTTTCCTTTTTCTGTTTTCGTTGCTGTACAGTGAAAAATATGTTATAATCACTCATTTATTTATGTTGATAGTTTTCTATTTATGTCAATTTTTTGCAAAAGCCGAAAATCAGATTTTGTTGTGATGAATCAGTTGCTACAGCATTTTAACATCCAGAATTTTCAGGTTGAATCATTCATTCTATGCATCAAAAACTAAAATAAACCTGATGTGCATTTGAAAAATAATAACAAAAATTTTCATAAAATTTCTAAAAATTTGAAAAGAAACATTAGTCATGCAATTTTTTTTTTTTCATTTTTCAATTGACATGTAAATAGTATTGTCCTTGGAGCACTAAAAAGTGAGTTTAAAAGTATAACAGTTAAATAATATAATTGTAATTAATAGCTATTTTTTAATAATATTTTCTAATCTAAATGATTTTGCATTTTTGTTATTTTAATAGTATTCTAATTGTTATTTGATTCAAGGATACAAATGAACATGAGTTCAATTAGGTTTTACTTTGTTTTAGTTTTGAAAAGATTAACAGGTTGCTAGTTTTTAGTTTTTAGTGTTTCTTTCTAGTTTACAATTTTCATTTCTGGTTTTCATTTGCATAATTTTTGCTAGTGATGTCAAACAGGCCCATAACTTTGCACTTTGCTGCACGAAAGGTTGTTATTTTATTGGGAAAAAAGTTCTATGATTCTCCATATGTAAAATAACAAGTTACAAAATTTTGGGGCTCTCCTTTCCTGGCTGGGTTATGTTTGCTGCATTTGTTTCATGTCATCCTGATATAAGTGTAGTTCAATGTCAAATTAATACATCTACAACATTAAGATGAAAATTAACAAATGACTGAACTCAGTCCAAGTTTCAGCTTCAGGAATCTATACATGCCTTTCCACTTTCTTCTATGCAATTCTGAGGTACGGTATATAAACAAATATCTGGATGAAACATTTCCCTCTCCTTTTTTCTTCCTCCAACTTCTTGGTTTTATTGGTAGATTATGTGTAGTTGGCATTGAACAAGAAGAAACAGTCAAAAAGATTTAAAACTGATTGGTGGAGTTTCATATCTCTCCATTTGTTTCCCTCTAGACGTTCTGCTTCAGTCTCAGTAAAACTGTAAATTTTGAAAATTTCAATTGCTGACATAGTAAATTTGTAAAGTAACTGTAGATGCTATCATTTTCCTAATTTTGTTTTCAATGGAAACAGAGGAGCTCAATGTTAAAGTGTTCTGTGTAGGTCTTGTTGAGATCTCCACATCAAGGCCCCAAGGCCGATATCTGGTCTGCAGGGGTCACCTTACTTTATCTAATGATTGGAAGAGCACCCTTTATGGGTGAACCTGAAACGTAAGGATTCATTTTCTTCTAGGATTGGTCATTGAGTATCATTTCTTTTAATTGAAAAGCTTCTATAGTTCCATTGTTTGCATCCTAACAGTCCAAATTGCCTGACAGGAACATAAAAGAGATTGCAAAGTTGAGGGGCAATGAGGATCTATGGGAAGTTGCCAAGCTACACGACCGGGAATCATCCTTCCCCCAGGTATTCACATATCACGACTGATTAAACAGGTTAGAGGCAAACAGGTGGGATAGATGCTTCATATTGGAAAGAATTATTTTGTTGCAGGACCTTTTAGATGTACAGTGGTTGCCTTCGATGCGGCTGCAGGAGTGGTGCAAACTCAACACCAAGAGACCAGAATTTTTCGGGGTAATCCCGAGGTCACTTTTTCATCTCGTGGACAAATGCTTGACTGTGAATCCGAGACTTAGGATCAGCGCAGAGGAAGCTCTGAGGCATGAGTTCTTTGCTCCATGCCGTGAAAGACTGAGAGGGCAGAGCTTGCCCAGGGAGGAGTGCAGCTTGGAATCTGGACATCCCGTGTTCTGCAGAGATAAAGCTTCATCAGATGTAGGCAAAGTTTAATAGAGTCTGTAGAGGTTATTCATCATTTTGGTTCAAATGTCTTACTTGCTGGCTCTCATCTCATAGCTCATTTGCATATTCAATTTTTCCAAGCTGTAAAAATAAGTCCCATCCTTGCACGTCGTTGATTCTTGCCCTCGCAAAATTTTGTACCTTTTTGTACTGTATCATTTGTAAGATTTAAACTATTGAATGTATTCTTGCACCCAATCCTACAAATAGAAATAGATAGATCACTTTGAAATCTCTCTCCCTCTCTCTGTCTCTCTCTCTCTCTCTCTCTCTCTCACACACACACACAGAGCAAGAACTTGAAAAAAAAAATGCAGCCAATGATGCTAAGTATCAAAGTCTGCTTCACTGATTGCACACCATGCTTTTCTCCATTTGCTCAGGAAAAGTGCTCGTGATGGCTAAGTCTTTATTTTTAAAATCCGTGCTCAGATGTACTTTGCAACCTTGGGCTTTTAATTGCATGTTCACAATTTCCTTGTAATTGTTGACTGCAAAATTTTTGTTTCAATTTCAACCTGAACTAAAATAAAAAAGTGATTTTTTTTAAAGCTTTGATGGAGTTTCAGTGTTTTTAAAATGTACTAGTTCATGTGTGCCTCACATTTTTAGGTATCCTATGTTTAGGGGATAATGGGGATTTAAGATCACATGAATTATGAAGATTTGTTTTAATTTTGAAATATAAATAATTTATTAAATTATTTATATATCCATAATTTGTAAATATTATAATGGTAAGATAACTTGTAAATTGAGGGTATTTTTGGAAAGATGTTTGAAAAAAAATGATTGATAATTGCATAGGTCTCCCCAAATTAATAGTAATGACATTCAATAAAGAGTATTTTTCTCACTCAATGTCTAGCAAATATAACCTAATATTGCACCGAATATGAGGATAAAGTAGAAGCTAGCATTGCTGACCTTAATGTAATGAGTAGTTGGCAAGGTGGATAAGTGAAAGCAAATAGCTACGAGGTTGATGTTATGTGGAGCATCCAACATAGCTATATTTGTAAAACAATGCATGGAGTCTTTTAGACTCTCCTTGTCTCTTTGCACCAAGCATATTAGATTTGTTGAAGTCTTCACCAAGTGTGAAGTAACGAAAGCACAACACATAAATATATTTGATATCTCTCAAGAACAACCTTTGACCACGTTTGCGTAATTGTGTGCCATTATACCATGTCATCGTACATATTCAATGTTGTATCTTGAATTTGTTGGGATAGGCTTTGTCCTGATGTCTTAGTGATGGCAAGCAAAAGTGATCAATAGTTCATTGATTTTCCCTTGACCACTCTCCCAGACTTCTTTCATTGTTTGGTTGAAACAATCATCTATTCACTTAAACAAAGATTTATCTACTTTTATATTGGTACTTAACAAGTATCCTTCAACTCCGAGCTTGCTTTTTGTAGCATTCTTCACCTTTAAGTGCCTAGTGCTTACCTCTTACCCAATTCCTTCAACCTAATCAAACCCCTTACACAATTCCTTCAGCCTCGTCAAACTTCTTGGTTCCTCTTCTTGTTGTGGCAATTTATTGCCATCAACTTTTGATTAAATCACTAAGAGAGTGCTTCTAAATAAAGATGCAATTAGGCGAAATGAAATTTTTTTTAGGAGATCTCTCTAAAGCTTAAATTAGCTAATTTAAAGGTGTGAAAAAAAAGAAGTAAAAGAATAACTAGGTCTATATTCTGAACTTCCTATTTTATAATGTTCCAATCGACCTTATGTGATTATGATTCTTAATATTTATCTTCCTACCCAATGATTAAGTAGTGTTGGGGTTTGAGCCAAGTCTATCTCTTCGATGGATCAATAAGACTTCTTGAGTAGGCTTATTTGATTTTCTCAGTTGTTATTGGTCATCCTCATATGTTACAAGATCATACAAACCGAGTTGAGTACAATAGAAGCAATCCACAAAGAAACCCATGAGATTGATAGCCCTAATATCATTTTTTCCTAAATAGGACATATTCTTTATGTGCAATGCACAACTAGAGAAAATGCCTGCTTATATCTCTACTTTTAATTAATAAAAATGTATTCGGTTTCCAATATTTTTTCTCTAATCATTTTTTTAGAAATGCCCATAGTTTATAATTTATTTTATGTTAGGAAGTGAATGGGTAGGAATAGTATCGCACAACTAAAATAAGAAATGAGAAAATAGGAATTTATACTAAGATTTACGAGGAAAACTCCCAAACAAATCGAGGGAAAAACCACTAGCAAGAGTAGAAGGAATTCACTATGAAAAATGATGTTATAACTTCTCTCAAATTACAAAATGAGAACAGTGATAACTCTCCCTTGAATTTGGAGTATACAAATCTCTCTATAAATAGGAGAAACTAGAAATAGGTTGTAACGACCTGCTTAATAAATGGGTTTTTTTTTTTTTTATATCATAATATTTAACATACTCTGATACCATACTAGGATAAACCCAACCATAAACCTAAGCAACAAGAAGCAGAAACTGAATAAACATATCCATATGTAAATATATATACAACAACATACCATACAATACCAGAGTGTTACATGTTCCCAAAATATAAACATCTCATGGTTTCCCAAAATACTCTCAACCATACTGGGATATACAAAAACACTCCCAAAATATACTTACTCTCTGAAAGGGCACCATTGAAGCCCCTCTATCTGCGAGCCTGATCTGCTCGCCTACCTGGATCACCTGAAAAATGTTTTAACACTGGGATGAGCCAACGCTCAGTAAGACGAAATATGCTATTACTAGTGTGTAACAAATGAGCTACTATATCATGAAAATCTATTTTCAAATAAACATGTTTAACTGAGTATATAAATAAAGTACAAGTGATAAAGTACACCCCCCTTTCCATGTTACTTAACATAACAGTATCGTAGGTTATTAATCAAAATACTTCTATTATACATAGGTATATTCCCTGTTTCTGTAAATCTATACATACGTAGTTGTAGCGTCCCTCAATTTCTAAATATAAAATGTCACATAATAAATCAAATGGCCAACCTGAACCCGTGGGTAGCAGGGACACTTGTCAAACACAGCGAAAAACCTAGTAGCAGTAAACATAAAAAAATCTCAAACATCCAATCATAAAACATAATACCAGAACTTTCTATTAACATCAATATACTGTTTATATGTACAATCTCCAAAAAGTCAAAATAATACTAGGACTATGCAACCAAAAATCTCCTAGTCCTAGCTCAATGCTTACCCTTCTAGTAGGGAAGCTCCACTCACTCAACGGCGGCCTTGACTCGCCGGTTTCTTTGGGTTCCCTGAAAAATATATTAATGTTGGGGGTAAGACACTTCTCAGAAAGGGAAAATAAACTAAATACAGCTGTGTGGCAACATGAACATTTAATGCATATTACATATACAGTACATCTCATAAATCGAAAAAACGTTCATCATATCATACTGAATAATCATACATTTTCCATATTTGTTAATAACTCTTAACGTATATAAAACATCTGCTATAATTGTAATACTGAAAATATACCCAGGATGAATAGCTAGCTAATGTCATGTATTACCTTCCATGACAGGTTGTGCAGCCTGAAGGCTGGACCCGACAATGGTTGGCCAACCACTGCCGAATCAAATATGTCTGTAAGTACGATGGGCCCGCCACACCCTGGTCCGGACTTCTAGGTGGACGTCCACACTCTACTAAAAGCCACATCGACTATCCATCTCTCATCCTCTCGTGGGATGGTTAGTACTAATCTGACGTAGATATCTGATCTACACATATAGCTACGGTACCGAGCCCTGAACTGAACTAAACTAACATCCTGATGGTAATAACATATAATACATGAACATACATAACATCGTATGGCCTCGTGCCGAAATCATACATATGGTCTCATGCCAAAATCATAGTAAAGATGGCCTTGCGCCGATAACATAGTAAATACGGCCTTGCGCCGATAATATAAGTAAATACGGCCTTGCGCCAAAATATAAATATAGCCTCGTGCCGATAACATACATGTGGCCTCGCGCCAAAATCGTTTCAGGTATTTATATTGTAAAAATAACTCGTTTATCATTTATTCGTCAAGCTGCATAATTCGTCTTTTAAAAATACCTAAAAATATGCTTTATTCTTAAAATCATTCATATCATGATTCACTTCACATAAAAATAATGTTCATGCCACACATGTGCTGTTAAAAATCATACTTCATATTCTAAAATCATGCTTTCCTGTCATCTCATACATACGTATATATTTTAATCATCATAGCAGTATTTTCCCAATCGTACATTTCATTCATAATACACAATATAACATATGCTTTTTCTGAAAATAGATTTACTCATAATCAATAATAATTTGCATGAAAAATTATTACTTTAGTTTACTCCCTTACCTGACTACTGAGAAAGCCCCCAAAATATCCTAGGCTAACCCCCGTATGACTTCCTGATCAACACCCTAAAACTCAAAGCCCTAAGTACTAAACATTAGTATTTTCATGCGTACATCAATTTCTATAACTACCATAAAGTCTAATTTGTCTTAAAAAGTCTTACCTCAACTCAGGGATGATTTCTAACTTCGTTTTCCCAACGATCCGCTTTGGCAAACTCACAGAGAACTTCGCCAAGAGCGTTGTGGTAGCTTCAAATCTTCGATCTAGCGTAAACCAGCCCAAAATCGAAGAGAGAAAGTGAGAGGACTGAAGAGGAGAGAGAGAGTGAGAGAGAGGAAGCTTCAAATGAAATAAAAATTGGATTTTTCATATATAAAGACAATGGAATTAGTTGACGAGCCCGATCTTCGTTGACGAGTTGTTCATAAATTTCGTTGACGAGACCCTATATTCGTCGACGAAATTCAAGCTGCCTCTAAACCCCTCTCGATATTTTCTCGTCGACGAAGCCTTGTGTTCGTCGATGAAATTCCTAAAGACTTCGTCGACGAAACCCTGTGTTCGTCGATGAAGCTTGGCAACTTCCCTTCTTTTTCTTTTTCCAATTTTCCTTTCTTTATTATTTAAATTTCATTTAAAATTCGGGTCGTTACAGTAGTAGTAACTAAAATGTTCCTTGTGGATATCTGTGTGTCATGACTTACCCCCTCATGACAGGGTTGTGCGGCCCGTAGGCGGGATTTACCCTAACTGGCCAACCAGGAATAAATCACTATACTCCATCGGTCAATCTGCCCACCTCAACCTATATCTGGATGGGGAGCCTAACCTCTTCAAGGGCCTAGGTGATTGACCTTATCACGTATTATCTAAATAGGTGGTTGCACTCAGAAAGTAACGTAATATCTGTAGCAACGGTACCGTGCTCTGTAACTGCATAGCCAACAGGGTCTGATACCATATAATATATTTCTATATATATCATCTAATTTACCATGATTCTGAATAATCGAAATAACCATGATGCTGCATAAACTATACTATAATTCATATATCGTAATACTGAGAATTGTATAATCATAACATTGAACTGTATAATCATAATACTGATATTCGTATAATCATGGTACTGAGATTCATAAAATTATGGTACTAAAATATCGTAAAGTCAAGATACTGAAATATTATAAAACAGATTTCCATACTATATTCATATTCACAAGTCACACGATACTTTAATATATAATTTTTATAATTAAATAAGCTGTATAATATTTCAAAATTTCCTAACATAGCATATTTCCCTTACCTGACTACTGGAAAGCTTATATGGAATACTAGCCTGACACCCGCAGGGCCTCCTACACAATACTTTGAAAATAATATTCGCCAGAACAAAATATTAGTATTTCTCCGCCTACATCATTTCCTATAACTATCATAAGGCCAAAAACAGGCTAAAAGGTCTTACCCTGATTTGGGATGAAATCTTACTTCGTTTCCCTAACGATCAGCTCCGATAGACTCGTAGAGAATCTCGCCAGGAGCTTTGTGATAGCCTCAAATCTTCGATTCGGCGATTGGCGGGGCCAAAATCGAAGAGAGAAGGGAGAGAGAGACGTAGGAGAGAGAGAGGAGCGCGGAGAGTGAATAAAAATACGATTTTTAGCTATTTATAGGACCAAATTCGTTGACGAGACACGTCACCTCGTCGACGAGTCCTTCATTAAATTTGTCGACGAAACCCTGTATTCGTCGATGAAATTCAGAGCAGCCAAAAACCCCGCACGATATTTTCTCGTCGACGAAACGCTGTATTCGTTGACGAATTTCCTTATACACTTGTTGATGAAGTCTACGACCTCCTTTTGTTCCTGATCTCATTTTCCTTCCTCTTTATTATTAAAATAATATTATTCTTCGGGTCACTACATAGGCTAAAACAGGGAAATACTTTATAGGAGAGTACTTGATTTCTCTGTCTTTGAAGTTGGAGTTGGAGATGCTTGGAATGATTTCTTCCTTCTCCGCCACTTCCTTATTTATTGGGGCTTGTAAGCCTTTTTTTTCAACAAGTAGCCACTATATGAATAGTGCAGTCATCATATGAATAATGTAACCATCATATGATAGTGTAGCCACTATATGAATATTGTAGGCATCATATGAACAGTGTAGCCATGTTGGACTTTGAATGCCCACTTTGGTTGACAGCTCACCATACTAGAATGCTGGAAATGACTTTACAATTCAACATTATCCCACTTAAAGTCATTTTCAAACATCTTTTCATCCTTTCTAGTCTTACCAGTTCCATGCCACTTACGTTTCTGTTAGGTCATAAGAGGATCTACACCATATAAACTTGTCAGCGTTGATTGGTTTTGTCATGAAATCTACTAGGTTGTCTTTGGTGTAAATCTTTTGCATGTCCACACTTCCTCCACAACTTTTCGAACGAAGTGATACTGTACTCTGATGTGTTTTGTCATGAAATGAAAAGTCGAATTCCTTGTAATATGCAAGGCACTTTGACTATCACAATATAAAGAAATTTTCTCTTGATTGTGCCCGAGTTCTTCCAATAGTCATTTAATCCATATTGCCTCCATTCAAGCCTGCGTAGTTGCCATGTATTCAACTTCAGTCGTAGACAATGCCACAATAATCTACATGTAATGGATGGATTTACTTTTAGATTCCTAATTGGGCTAGCAGTTGCTGAACGACTAAGCATGCGTCTTATGGATGTAATAACAATATACCTATATGAATTGATGGATAGTGAAATTTATATGAAAATTACTGAAAGATTTGAATTGCCTAAAGCAAAACCTATGAATTTATATTCAATTAAACTCCAACGTTCCTTATATGGATTATAGCAATCTAGTTGCATGTAATACAATGGATTAAGTAAGTATCTTGTGAAAGAAGGATTCGTAAACGATCCAATTTGTTCATGCATTTTTATTAAAAGATCATAATCTGGATTTTCTATAATTGTTGTTTATGTTGATGATTTGAACTGAGTTGGGACTCCTGAAGAGCTCACTAAAGCTGCTAATTATTTCATGACTGAATTTGAGATGAAAAATTTAGAAAAGACAAAATATTGTCTTGACCTACAGATTGAACATGTAAATGGCAGAATTCTTGTTTATCAATTTAGATATACCGAAAAGGTATTGAGGCAATTCTATATGGATAAAGTTCATCATTTGAGATCTCCAATGATGATGCGATCACTTGATGTTAAGAAAGATCCATTTCAACCTCGTAATGAGGGGGAGAAATTACTTAGTCCTAAAGTACCATATTTAAGTGCTATAAGCTCTTTGATATATCTAACAAATTGTATAAGACCTAACATTGCATTTTCTGTGAATCTACTAGTAAGACATAGTTTTGCTCCTACTCGATGACACTGGAATGAAATTAAACACATCCTACGCTATTTGAGAGGTACATCTAATTTGGGTCTATTTTACTCGTTTGATTCAAACTCTCAATTATTAGGATATGCAGATGTTAAATACTTATCTGATTCTCACATCTCAAATTGGGTATGTATTTTTTTATGAAAAAATTGTTATATCTTGGAAATCAGTGAAACAAACGATTACAACAACATCCTTCAATCATTCTAAAACACTAGCTATTTATGAAACTAGTAAAGAATGTGTATGGCTCAGATAAATGATTTCTTATATCCAAGAAAAATGCAATCTTCAATCAATCAATGATATTTCAACAGTTTTGTATGAACAACGCTGCATGTATAACACAACTAAGAGGAAGATACGTAAAGGGTGATAGAACAAAACATATCTCTCTAAAATTTTTTTATACACGTGAATTTCCGAAAAATGGTGATATAGATGTTCAATAGACCCGATCAAGTAATAATCTAGCAGATTTATTCACCAAGACTTTACCAACTACAACATTTAAGAAATTGGTTCATCTTATCGAAATGAAACATCTTAAAGATTTTAGCATGTAGGATAAGTTAATATATGAGTGACATCCAAAGGGGAATGTTATAAAATGACAAAAGGGGACATGCTTATGTGTGGTTATCCCCCATACCTTATCTCTCTTAGCATAAGATAATAATGAAAAAAAATATCTTTAACTTTTGTGGTTATAAAAGAAGAAGTCGTGTGAAAAGAAAAACAGAGATAGAAACACAGAAAGAAGGTAAGCACAAAAAGAAAAACACGCAAAGAAATAGAGAAAAAAGAAGTAGGAGAGAAAAGAGAGAGTACGATATTTTAGCCAAGGTAAAGAAGAGAAATATTTGTACAAAGTCATATATATGTTGTAATTCCTCTTAATATACGGAATTTTTTATCTCATTCGCCCATGAAATAGATATATCCGAATCACGTAAAAAAAATATCTGGTCTCATAATTATTTGCATCTTTTATAACATAAAAAAATTATGTCATTAAGGTGGCATTATTTGTTACACTTGGGGTTGAGTCCATTGATGACGTGGCGGCTAATCATTGGTGGGTTGTACGTATACATTCGAAGGAGTCGAGTCTTGCCTCTTTTGCTTAAGGGCAAAGTGATGCGTACGTGAGAAATTGTCAGCTAATCGGGCGCGTCAACCGACGTTTTAGTCTTCCAAAACCGTGAACTTTCCAGATTGACCTTTCACTTTCCATTATTGCCCCTGGATCCGAATGCCCATTCCCAATGCTCCATATATAGAAAAGCGCCACTTACCATTCAAAGGTCAGAAAACAGGCTCACAGCCCTTAATTTTTTTTTAAATATTTAAAAAGTTTGGTGCTGATTATAGAATTTAAATTTTAAAATTTTTTTTGTTTTCTTATTTATAAATAAAATAAATAATTACGGAGGCATTTTAAGAATTCAATATGAAATTAATTCATCAAATTATTTATGTATTTATATATATTTAAAAAAACAATTAACGATAATTTGTGAATACTAAGTTTTGAAGTGTTTTTGAGAATATAAAGAAGAGAATGATCATTGAAAAATATTTTTTCTTTTTTTAAATTGATCATACAATCCCATGATAACATCAAATTATTTATTTTTGAAAAAATCAAGAGTTAAGAAAATTTTTCAGGGATTCAAAGTTGAAATTATCATCAATACTTTTTAAAGAAAGAATTAATATTTATGGTGCAAAATTTGTTTTTTTAAACATTTTTGTATTTATATTTTGAAAATATTGTTTAATTATAATTTGTAAATCATAGTTTTTTGAGTTTTTAAAAATTAAATTAAAAATTTTAATTCTTGTAAACTAAAATTTTTATTTTTTTCCTAAATAGATTATTTTATTTTATTAGTAACATTATTCTTTAGATATTATTCAATTGTAACAAACTAAATCTGGTCATTTTCAAAAGTTTCTTTTTATATGTTAGAGGAATCATACTGATCGTTGAATGTGTTTGAAATGAAATTAGTGTCAATTTTGAATATGATTAACATATCAATTTATTTTCTTTTATATAATACTAACTAATAGATGTAATTTTAATGTGTTAAGGTATATTCTCAATAGAGACATTGTGAAATTGCTTCTCATTTTTCAATAATGCATAATTTCACATTTTTTTTCTTGATAAAACTAAAAAATAAAAGCATTTTAAGGATGTTTAATGGTGTTTATAATTTTTAAAACAAAATTTAGAACCAAAAACTAAAAATTTGATACTAATACATTATTTAACAGAAACAAAAAAATAAATATTTAATACACTGTACATTTTTGTTCTTAAATTGGAGAGCAAACAATTAAGGGATCGTTCAGTATCATTATCAAATATTAGAGAAACAAAAACAAAAAACTGAAAATAGAAACTAAAAAGTAGAAATCAGCAACTCGATTGGTTAACATTTATAAAACTAATAAAAATTTAAAAACTTTATTAAAAAAATGCTCACTTTCATCTTTAAGTCAAAATATTATAAAAATATTATTAAAATAATAAAATTACTCATAATACACATTAAAAAATTACTATAATAAAAATAAAATGTATTATAATTATTTTACTTAATTTTTCTGTTTTCAAAATTTACTTTATAGTAAAAATTTATTGAACGTGACATTTGAAAAATCGTAAAATTAATTTGTAATTGGTTTTGTTATTATTTTTTGAAATTTATGCATATTTTTATTTTAATTATATTTAAATTCAAATGATTATTTAATTTAAATTTAAATTTTAAAGTGTATAAAACAAATAATTTCATCCAAAAAAACTATATCTAGATATTAAAATTTCTGCCAATAGACTGTCAAAATAATTGAAAATCATAAAATCAAATTTTCAATTTTTTGGCAAACAGCTGAAAATAGCAATGAAAACAGAAAACTGACAATAAAAACAAACGCATTTTTATAATCTTTTTTTTTTTTTACAGTAGAGAAACAAAAATAAAAAACAAAAAACAGTGATGATACCAAATACACCATTATATAACACCCTAAATTTTTTTACTCTCAAGCCCTAAATAGTATGTCACTCTTTAGCCCTATAAATCCAACATTTGCACATATAAATTTAAAGCCTTAATAAATTAAAACATAAGGATTGAAAATTGATAATAATAATAATAATAATAGTCGATAATTTTTATCACTTAAAAATATTTTAAATTTAAAAAAATCAATTTCTATTTTAATTTTTCTATGTTCAAAATAAAACAATCCAATCTATAAAAGTAAATCTATGATATTTAATTCCCATTCAGTGTAATTATAATTTATTTTTTATTTTTTAGTAAAAATTTACAATGAAAATAAAATGAATAACATAGACAATTTTTTTTTAAATCTTTTTTAACTATATTGTAACAAAAAAAAAAAAAAAAGCAAGAAACAAAGATAATACCAACAATTTAGTGTGATCCGGGTAAAGATCCGAATTTGCCGGGTAGAAAATAAATTCAAATAGAAGGGTAAAATGGTAAATTCAAAAAATGATGAAAGCCTAGAAGTTTCCCGTGAACGTTCCCTGTGAAGATTTTCCCTCTATTTATATTCGACAGTAGACAGGATTCCCATTTTCACAACAAACTTCCGTTTACCTCATATATTTCCATCTTCTCTCTTTTGGATTTTCGGATCTCTCGCTGAAAGCGTTCGGTTTTGGATTTAGAATTGGAAGTACAGCCATGGATGCATTCACGTCGTTCTTCGATTCTCAATCTCAATCGGCTTCTCGCTCCGGTTGGAGCTATGATTCTCTCAAGAACTTCCGCCAGATCTCTCCTCGCGTCCAGACCCATCTCAAGCAGGTCTTCTCGCAACCTGAATTGATTTGTTTTTTTGTTAATTTTTCGGGGTTGGTTTTCTGGAAATTTAGGGAAAAGGAAAGAAATGTAAATTTTGATGGTTTTCTTGACTTTATTTGGTTTGGGATCGGGAAAAACATAAGAATGTTAATTTGATCCAACGAGATGCAGTGTTATTTTAGTTCAAACAAGAGGAGGATTGATCTCCCTCCGAAAAGATCATTAATATAAATTCAGAAAATCTTGGTTTCATTTCTACATATTAGGGTTAGGTTTGCTTTCAATCTTGGTGAAATTTGTTTTGTTGGTTTTTTTTTTTTTTTTTCATTTGTGTTGTCTGCGCTGAATTTCTTTGTAATTTCGGCTCTCTCTCTCTCTCTCTCTCGCAGACAAAATTTGATATTGCTGTCTACGAAATTGATTTGTTATTGTTTGACGAAATTTTCGTTTTTCCCTAAATTTTTATTTTTATTCTTAATTTTATGTAGGTCTATCTCACCTTATGTTGCGCTCTGATTGCTTCTGCTGTTGGGGCTTATCTCCATATCATGTGGAACATTGGCGGCCTTCTCACTACACTCGCATGTGTTGGAAGCATGGTTTGGCTTCTGTCGATCCCTCCTCATGAAGAGGTACAAGTCTATTTGGTTTTGGTATTTTACGTTGTGAGGATCTTATTCAGTCGTTAACACTGACTCTGTTATCTCTCCCTTAATGAACAGCAAAAGCGGGTTGCTTTGTTAATGGCGGCTGCAGTATTTGAAGGGGCTTCTGTTGGTCCTTTAGTTGATTTGGCTATTGAGATAGATCCAAGGTATGCTTGCAGCTGTTCATCAATTGCATCCCATCTTTATTTGGTTGTTAAATTAGCTTCTTCTTTTGATATAGCCATGTTTCGGATATCCTTGGTTCCTCGTAAACTTTAAATAGTTATGTAATCATCTTCTCAATATGCCATTATTTTCTTACTAGCAAATTGATGACCTTAAATTTACTGCCGTCTGTGGATCTCAAATTCAAAATCTATTTAGAAGAAGTCTGGTTTTTTGCCAACCAGTTTTCCTACTAAGGATCCAAAATGTCGCCTTGTTACATATTTTGATTACCCTCCATCCACTCCCCCCATTTCTATGCGTTTTAGGAGAGAATTTTTGTGTGTTGTGGAGAGAATTTTTGTGTGTTGGGGTTGTTTTTACGTGTTTTGTAGGGGTGGTTGCAGTGTGGTGGTGGCTTTTAATTGGTGATTAGAATAACATATTTGCCAGTTTTTGTATTGAGGTGCGCCTTTCAAATGTGATTCTGTAGTGGTTTCTTGTGGGCGTGATGCTGTGGTAATGGCTTTTAATGGAATTATAATAACGTATTTGGTGCTATATTTGAGGTGCAATTTCGAAATGTGAATCAGGGTACAGTGACCTACATGTCTTTTTTCCCCATTTAAAAGAGGGGGGTTGGGGTTGGGGTTGGTCACGGCTTGGTTATGGTAGGTTTGTGGTCAAATCTTGCTATAAAATAAACAATTGATAAATAAAATTCACTATGTGGATCATGCTGTTCAAATTGGTTGACTTCAACTTTAATGTGTATTATTTTATTATTTGGTCTCTCGCCTGGTAAAGAATTTGAATGATAGAAATTCACTGCCTGACCATGTTGCCATGCCTGGGAATCCTAACGTGCGTAACTTGCTCGCCCAAGTGTATTCATGCTTGCTTTGTAAAATTTTTATATGGTATCAGAATATGCATGTCAGTAGAAAAAATCATTTTTCACTTCAATTTTGGAGTATGATAGGCCTCATTTTTATCTATACATATGCTTTTCGTTTAGAATTAATTGAAGGGTCGGTTGGTAGGAACTTTATTCCTCAGAATATATATATATTTTTTTGACTGCTTTGTTTCAGACATTGAAATCAATACGGTGATGTTCAACAAAAATATTTTTCCAAATTGCAGCATTTTGATCAGTGCATTTGTTGGGTCTGCGGTGGCCTTTGGTTGTTTCTCGGCGGCAGCAATGTTAGCCAGGCGCAGGGAGTACCTCTACCTAGGAGGCCTCCTGTCCTCTGGTCTCTCAATCCTCATGTGGTTGCACTTTGCCTCGTCCATCTTTGGGGGATCTGCAGCAATCTTTAAATTCGAGGTGGGAGAAGAGAAAAGAGTAGTATTTACATTGTAAACAATAATCAAATCTTTTTATGGCTGCTGACAAGTAGAATATGAAAATTCCTAATAACAGTTCCCGTTTCTATGGTTTATTATGCAGTTATATTTCGGCCTGTTGGTGTTTGTGGGCTACATGGTGGTGGACACCCAGGATATGATTGAGAAAGCTCATCTTGGAGATCTTGACTACGTGAAGCACGCCCTCACCCTTTTCACTGATTTTGTAGCTGTTTTTGTCAGAATCCTCATTATCATGGTGAGTTAACATTGCTTCTAGGAAGACAAATTAAACAATAATGAGAAGGTCTCTTGAATTTGAATAAAGCTGTAGTATAAAAACTGTGTTTTGAGTTCTATTCAAGTTTTCGTTTTTCAAATTTACAGCTCCAAAGTTGTGTTCTCAAATACTGTACAAACCAATTCTTTTGAGGTTCCTAATGGTCATGTTTGTTTGTGATGCAGTTGAAGAACTCGAATGAGAGGACCGAGAAGAAGAAGAAGAGAAGAGATTGATAAATCTCTTGGAGTTGCCGACTGGTGGGAGGTTTGAGAGGGTGAAGGTGGCTTTTGCATGAATCAAACTAGTTGTCTATAAATAAGTTTTCATTTCACGCCTGTTTTTTTCTCTTTCCTTTTAAAGCCTGAGAACTGAACATCATGTGTTAGGCGTTGGGTGTAGTTATTTGGTAGGTGGTGTTGGCAGGGGTTGTGTGATCAAATGCTTGAAAACATTAACTGTTGATTTGGCCCTCTATATTTTGATTTCTCTGCAGTTTTCAATATATAGATATTATAATACTTAATAATGGCTCTTGCCTTGCCCGCATTGCATAATGAGCTATAATACTCTCTGCGTTCTGTAAAGCAGAAGGAAGAAAGGAAACCTGCAAATTTTCCCTTTACAAATTGGATATGAAATCTAATGAGAAATTGTTTCTCTTTTTAGGTATTATTGGGCACAAGGCATTTCTCTTTTTATGGTTGTGTTGGTTTTTTTGAATTGCTAATAACAGTGGTTGCAATTTGCTCAAATATATGAATATTTTTAGTCAATTGTTGATACTGGGCTTGGGCAACGAACATATTTCTCTCAAATATGGAATTTTTGAAATTTCTTTGAAAAATAAAACAAGATGCTGATTTTAACTATTAACCATAATTTATGAAAAAAAAATATGTATATTAATAATAGTATTGATAATTCAAAATTGTCTCAAGCAGTCGGCTTATATTTCAAGATAATGGTCAAATAGTCTAATGATAGGAAGTAAAGTTCTTTAAATTTTATCATTGACAATATTAAAACAATTAAAAATAAAATTAAAAGAGCAATGCTTTTAAGTTTATGGAGTGACAAGTTAGTGTTTTTGCATTCCTTTTGAAATGGGATCCTTATACTAACCTTCACGTCAGAGATTTTTTTGGGTATTACCCTTATTTTACAAGTTATCTTTTGAAATAAAGAATGTGAGGGTCATAGAAATTATAGAAAGGAGTGAAGAGAGGGATGTAAATTAGAGGAGTTAGATTAAGGGCGGAGGGAGAGAGAGGAAGGCATTTGAGCCAGTTTAGCATTTGACTATTGCCACTGAAATTTGTTGAATCAGGTTAGACCGCCTCAATTCTACAACTACAAAAAATAAGTTCAAGACATTAATCCTAATTATAAAAAACATTTAACATAAGTTTTGGGAGTTTTCAAATACCAAGGAGTCTAATTACTATAATTGATTTTTCTGAGGTGGCCACTAGTAATTCTTCGGACAGGCACAATAAGTGATTTGCCTTTCTAATTTTCAATCTACCATGTCCCTGTCACCATATTCTAATAGATGAAACAAAGATTGAACAAACAATTTGTTATAAATGAAACATAATTCGTGAGAAAAAAGAAAAGAAAAGAGGGTCTTTCTTACAAGCATGTTAACTAGGAGTTGATGCTGTAATTAATTAAGCAAACTAGTTTGGGAAAAAGCATATTTATCCAAGTCTCCATGTAAAAGTAACAATATTGAAAAATTCAACTGTTTTTCATTAACTAGAGCTTGGATGTAATCCTCGTGGAACTGTACAAACTAATCGAAGTATAAGATCTCATTTGGAGTTTGGGTTTTGGCCTACTAGAGAGAACTGTTACCTTTTCACTTTTTAACGTTATAGAATGCATATGCAATTATCTAGTTTTTAGCATTTGAGATGTGTAGGATTTGGGCTTTTTTCTGAGGAAAATAGTTTCCAAGAGATTCAAAGAGACTGGAGGAATATATTGGTTTGTCGAGCTTCTCCTTTTTCTTTGGATTTTCGTTGTTTTTTCTGGTTTGTTCTAGGTTTTTGTCGGGAGAGATATTATTCATAGCAAATTTGATGTTTGTAATGTTACCATTTCAATGAAAACCAATCAATCGAATAGTCATGCTCTAAACAGGTTTTGTGATAATGCAAGAACACATGCTCATTTGCTCATCACTAAAAAATGTCATTTTTGAGAAGATGGAATGTTGGTGAACTACTAACTGCATATAAGATTCTATTCATTAATTAATCCAAGATATTCCCATATTGAATGAAGACATCCTCGTGGTTTTTCTCTAAGTGGTAATATTTCACTAAGCACTGGGAAATCATTCAATGCAAAATTAATCTCAAGTGGCATAACACGACCTAGAACATGCGAAGAGTATGCTACCATCTCATTGTCAAACGAATGCACACCTTCACGAGTCATGCTTTTAATGGAATAGGCAAGAAACAAAATCAACAATCAAAAATATGTGCACATATTGGGCTCTGCCTTTCTTAGTTTGTAATTAATTGAGCACGAACCGGAGACTTGTGGATTCAATGGTTATCCCCCCGCTCCCAAAGAGAAGGCCAGGGTTCCAAATTCTAATCCTTCAAATAGAAGAAAGGGGTGGGGTTAGTGTTGGGACTTGGGAAAGATTTATGGCTGCCTGTATGGGGGAACTTCCATACAACTAGCCATGGAAGGGGAAAAAAAATGAGCACATCCAAAATGCAGTGGATTATATGATATCATAAGTAGACGAGGAAGTTAAAAGGTGATATGCCCTGTTAAAATTCTTTAACACCATAGAATTTTTACCTGATAAAACTTTAGCATCTCATCTCTCTTTTCTCCATTGTTGGGGTCACCATATTTGAAACTAATTCAAATGATTACTTGATTTGGACTTTAGCATAGGGATGAAAACAGGGCGGATCGAAATAAGATGACCATTACTACTGCCCCAAATCCACCTAAAAAAGCATCAGACGGTTGGTTGAGTAATTCAAATCCAAATCCAACCAAGACATCTGTTTAAACTGCAGCAAAACTCTCTTCCCCCCCTCCTAAGTCCTATTTATATATATATATATATATATATATATATATATATATATATATTTTTTTTCAAATGAGGCATTAATCGAGGTGAGGCAAATTTGGAGTAGGAAAATCCCCAAAACCACCTCAGATCACTGAAATTTCATCAACTATTGCCTCATTTTTGTTTAGGAACTCCCAAATCTGCCCCTATTGGTGCATATAAAGACAGGATCTCCGCTGACATGGACCCATTTGCATCCCGACTCTGGAATTTTTTTTTAATAAAAGAAATATATATTCATTGAGACAAACTCCATCTGCAATGTACTTAATGTCCTAATTTTCATACACAATTGGTCACAAGCTCAGGTAAAGGAGGAGGGTTGCGTTAGGTAGCTGACAGCAAGTGTAAAATTTGTCAAATCATTAAGATATAAATCCTTACTAAAAATTGTTGGGGCGCCCCCTACGAGCGACACCTTGTACTTGTATCACTCGGGTGTAGTGAAAAGTGAGCGAGGGTGGGTTAGATCGGCGCCCCGAAGCGACGCACCGTGTCAGCGCTCGGGTATTGTATCAAATATGCGAGAGTTCTTACATCATTTTGGACGTGGGCAGGTAAAAACGTTAGTTTGAAAAACTATGATTAAATTAGTAACTTGGAATATAAGGACACTTACGGGTAAAAGCAAAGAAATTGTGGACACAGTGATCAGAAAAAGAATTAATATAATTTACTTTCAAGAAACTAAGTGGACGGGGGAGAAAGTTTGAGAAATTAATAAATCAGAATTTAAACTTTGGTACACCGGAAAAGATAAACATAAGAATGAAGTATGAATTATTATAGACAAAAACTTAAAAATAGCGTTGTTGATGTAAATAGAGTAGGCGATAAAATTATAAAAATCAAGATGGTATTAGGACGAGATAATAAATATCATTAGTGCTTATGCTCCTTAAGTAGGCTAACAGAAAATCTTAAGAGACAATTTTTGGAAGATATGGATAGTATTATACAAGACATATTAGAGACTTAGAAAATATTTATAAGAGGGGATCTGAATAGACACGTTGGAAGGGATAATAAAAATTATGAGAGGATACATCGAGGATATGAATATGGAGATAAAAATGAGTCTGGAGAGATGATCTTAGACTTCACTATGTCATATGATTTTAGTATAATGAATACTTGCTTTAAGAAGAGAGAGAACACTTAATAACCTTTAAAAGTAGACAAAATATAAGTCAAATATATATATATATATAAAAACTAGGAGGGTAGATTATTTATCATGCAAGGATTGTAAAGTTATTCCAAGCGAAAACCTAACCACACAACATAAAGTCTTGGTGTTAGATACATGTATTAAAAAATGAAAGAAAATAGATAAAATAAACCAGTGTAAGAGAACTAGGTGGTGGAATCTAAAAGGAAAATATATAATAAAATTTAAAGATAAAATGATCAAAGATGGGAATTGGACTATAGAGGAAGAGATGGATACAAATACTCTTTGGAGTAGATTAACTACCTCTATTTAAAAGACAGCAAAAGAGATTTTAAGTGAATCAAGGGAAAGATTCTTGAATAGTAAAGAAAGTTGGAGGTAGGATAAAGATGTACAAAAAGTCGTAAAAACAAAAAGAATTTGGTATAAAACTTGGCAAAATTGTAGAAATAGAGAAAAAAAGGTCGTTTAATAAAGCTAAATACAGATCATTTAATAGTTTGTATGATAGATTAGATACAAAAGAAGGGCAAAGAGATATATTTAGAGAAAGGAAGAGTAGGGTAAGAAACAGCCAAGCCCCCTTGGGATTGCTCTGGTGGCAAGGTAAGGGCCTTGTCTACCACATGGTCAAGAGTTCAGGCATGCTGCCCCTTGAGATCAGACTGAAGATTTACCGGAATGTTGGTGATGGGGCCTGTTAAACATTCCGTAGGTTTGGTGCCACACCATGAGGTCTAATGTCGCCTGATGGTGGCTAGAGTTCCCACATTATTAAAAATAATATAAATAAATAAATAAAAAAAGAAAGACCCAACCCTTATGCAACAGATTATTATTATTATTATTATTATTATTATTATTATTATTATTATTTCGGATAATAAAAAAAGAATTCATTAATAGAATAAGAATATACATCTAGAAGAATAAGACATCTCCTTAACAAAGTCTGGAAAATCTAGAAAAAACACAAAGGAACAACCTACAAAGTAAATGAATAAAATAGAAAAAAAACCCACCAATGACTAACAACCCAATACATAATGCCAATCGCGTTGAATATTAGACAAGTTCAACTTCCTCCCTAGAAAAATGCGCATATTACATACACTACATCTACAACCCCTAAAAAAAACTGCAAAAAGAACATTAAAAAAAAAAATCACATTTCCAAAGCGCCGCCCTTTCCTTTTACTTGCCGAATCCAGCAAGTCACTGCCAAAAAAATTCTCCGTTGTTTCTGAACTCACCCAAAATTCGCCTGAAATACCAAATAACTTGTTCCAAACACTCCAAGCATAGTCGCAATGAATGAGCAAATGCAGCCCCCAGGGCGTAGCTCAATTGGCAGGGCGAATTTCAAGGGTGCCCTTCACGAGGTCAGGGATTTCTCCCCCCCCCCCCGGGTTCGATTCCTACGGCGGGCTCCTGAATTAACGCCTCTGTGGTGTGTGTGGGGCCACCGCTACAGGGCGTGGGATTAGTCATGACCGGTGCGTGCGGACCGTAAAATGGACGTGCCTTGACGGTTGTGGACACCCGGCGATACTCAAAAAAAAAAAAAAATGAGTGAGCAAATGCAATGATGATTTTGAACAATTAAAGTAGAGGACACATGTCTGGAGATATAGCCTTCAAAGGTGCCCGCAAGTTGTTGCTATTAATTCTACCAAGCGTAACCAACCAATAAAAGCCTTAATTTTAAAAGGGACTTTGACATTCCAAACTGGAGCGGAAAAGCAAATTTTGACTTATTCAAAAAATCACAAAAATATTTACACAAATAAACCAGTGAAGGATTTAGAGACCAAGACAGCCTATCCTCTAAATAAAAAACAAAAATTATTCAACAAGACTAGAAAAGAGGATAACTCTCCTATCTCCCTAACATTTAACGATTTGCAGAAGTGGAAATCCCAAGAAGGTAAAGGACAACCTAAATCAACAACAAAAGAAGAAATGGACTCATCCTCCCTGAACTTGGGTGAAAAAGGCGTCAAAAAAAGGTGGACAAAACCACATTCCCAACTAAGGATCTTTCCAAAATTGGATATCACTGTCAAAGTATTGTGTGAATGGCTGAATTGTCAGGCATTGAGTTCTGTATATTACATATAGACTTTACAAGAATGCTATACATGAAAAGCAAATAAGTTCCCACATGATTCTAGCCCTATACATGTAAACTATAATCTGTCAATGGGCAAATACATTCTCGCATGATTCTAGCCCTATTCATGTAAACTATAATCTGTCAAATAATGTATGCTAACCGTACAAAATAATGAAAGGAGAAATAAGAAAATAATTGTGGGCTGAAATAAGGAAAGAAGTGTGGACAACAAAGCATTTGCTGTCTATTGACAACCCCTCCCCTCCCCTTTTCAAATTGATGCGGGTTGATCAACAAGCATCAATTTGCAACTTAGGAAGCAATGTCGATGACGAGCGAAAGCCTTGGTGAAGATATCAGCAATTTGTAATTCAGTGGAAATATGTGAAAGAGTGATAACATGAGCTTCAAATGTTTCACGGAAAGAGTGACAATCAACTTCAATATGCTTCATGTGACTCATGATAGACAGGATTAGTCGTAATCTAAATAGCACTCGTATTATCGGCATGTAGAGGTGTAGGATCAGTCTTAGAAAAATCTAGCTCGGCAAGTAAACCCCAAATAATTCCAGAACAAGCAAGAGACATTGCCCGATATTCAGATTCCGTAGATGACTTAGAAAACTCTGTCTTGCTTCTTACTCTTCCAAGAGATCAATGCATCACCTAAAAACACACAACAACCAAAGATGGAGCGACGTATATCCACACAACCAACCTAATCAGCATCACTATAAGCAACAAGGCGAGTAGAATTTCCTGCAAGGAAGAATAAATCACGGGCATAAGTGCCCTACACATAGCATATGATCCTACGGACAGTAACCAAATGAAGATGACGAGGAGTCTGATGAAATTGGCTAACTTGCTATACATCAAAAGAAATGTTTGATCTAGTAATGGTGAGATAAACAAGGCTACCCACCAACTTCTAGTATAAATTGGGATCAACAAGTAAGTCACCTTCCTCTTTGCGAAGCTTGACACTTAATTCTCTGGGAGTATCAACAGAAGTAGTCCTTGAAGGCCAGTTGTGGCCACCAAGTCACTAGCATACTTATGTTGATTAAGTGAAATACCAGAGGGACTACGATGCACCTCAAGACCAAGAAAATATGTGAGAGACCCAAGATCTTTCATATGAAAGGACTCTGAGAGATGAGTATTGAGCTGACCAAGTAAAGCAGAATCAGAACCAGTGGTCACAATATCATCAACATAAACGAAAAGAAAAACAATATCCATTTCTAATTTCCGAAAAAACAATAAAGTGTCATACTTGCTCTGCTTAAATGAAAATTATAATAAAGTGCTACAAAATTTATCAAACCAAACCCTCGTAACTTGTTCGAGACCATAAAGAGAGTGACGAAGCTTACACATGTGAAGTCGGAGAGGGAAACAAGCCCAGAGGTGGCTTTATATAAATACACTCTTTAAGATCCTCGTGAAGAAAAGCATTCTTAACATCCATCTGATGTAGTGGCCAAACACTAGAAGCAACAATAGCTAGAATCATACGAACAGTAGTCATATTAGCCATAGGAGCAAAGGTCTCTTCATAATTGACACCATATTCCTGATTATTCCCAAGTGCAACAAGGCGAGCTTTGCAATGATCCAAACTTCCATTAGATCAGACCTTGACTGAGTAAACCCATTTGCAACCCAGAGGAACAATGGTGGGAGGATAAGGCTCAATGTCCCAGGTGTGATTGGCCTCTAAAGCGCCAATTTCTTCTTGCATAGCTTGTCGCCAACAATCATGCTTGCCAACGTGTGAGTAGGATGTGGGAATATCTAAATTGGACAATGTAGCAGTAATAGCTGAAATAGAATTGCCAGAACTGGAAGAGGGAAACCCATATCTATCCGTGGGTACAGACACTTGAGGAGAGCGACGTACCAAAGGCTCGGGAGGTGCTACAACTGACTGAATCTAGAGCGTGGTAGGATTAGATATCGGTTGCGCCACCGGAAGAGACTGTGGGCGGGAGTGTCTCGTATAAACAATACCGGGTTTAAAGCGAGAACTGACTTGGTAAAGATCCGAGAACTACTACTCAAATGAGGGGAGAACCACAGCAAAAGACGAGGGCTCAAAGGACATAGGAAGGAAATGTTGATTTTCAAAGAAAATAACATTCCTAGAAATGCGTGTACGATGTAATGTATGATCATAGCAAACAAATACCTTTTGACACACATTATATCCCAAGAATGCACATCAAACAAATTGAGCAGACAATTTATGTCGCTCATGAGGAGGTAAACATACAAAACATACACAACCAAAGGTACGGACGTTATCATAACTAGGTTGCCTAGCAAATAAGCAGAAATAGGGAGACTCCATGAGTAGAACTTGAGAAGGTAAACGATTGATCAAGTAGCAGTTTTTAGAGCCTCGACCCAAAACAGGGATGGAACAAAGGATTCTAGCAAGAGAGTGCGTACCACATCTAGGAGATGACGATTTTTGCGTTCGGCTACTCCATTTTTTTGGGGAGTAGCGGGGCATGAATGTTGATGAATTATTACCTTTAGAAGCCAAAAAAGCTTGAAACACCGCAGACAAATATTCACCACCGGAATCTGTGCATAATGTCTTAATAGAAGTAGAAAATTCATTGTCAACATACACTGAAAACCTTATATTTAGAGTGAAGAAAGTAGACTTAAGTAAACTTGCTATGATTATCAATGAAAGTCATATAGTATTTAAATTTTTCAAGTGAACTAACAGGGGATGGTCCCCAAACATCACTATGGATAAGATCAAAGCACTGAGAGACTCTACTAGCATGCAATGGGAAGGAAAGAGTTTTGCTTTTACCAAGTTTGCAAGAAGCACACTCAAGAGATAAAGAAGAACGTTCTTTATTACCAAGTAAACCAGAGTTCAATACATGAGATAAATCTGAGTATTGGGATTGCCTAAACGACAATGTCACACCATACTAAGATCTGAAACATTATTACAAGCAAAAGACTTAATAGAAGAAACTGAAGAAAGTGTCGGAACAGGCAAAAGTAGTGAAAACAAGCGCCTCATTTTAGGTCCCTTCGCGATCGGCTTCCTCATTATTTGGTCCTGCACAACACAACCATCACTAGAACAATTAACAACACAATTGTCATCAACTAATTTACCAACAAAAATAAGATTCATGGAAAGATGAGGAGCAAGAAACACATTAGTGAACTTAGAAAAGGCATCTCCGGTAGTAGCTATTGGCAAAGAACTGCCAATGGCAGTCTGAATAGCAGATTGACCAACATAGGGTTGAACATGACACATAGAAGTGGGATTATTCATCATGTGATTAAAGGCACCCGAGTCCACGTACCGGAGTTTAGTAGAGTTGTTACATTGGAACCCCAATAGTGCCAAAATTAGCATTTGTTGCACCATTTTGGGTGAGCAGTAATTCGCTACAAGAGGTACAGGAACAGAGGAGTCACCTGAAAAAGAGTCGGGGGCTGCATGAGTCACTATGGGGGGTATAATAACAGAAATATGAAATGCCTAGGCTTTACGATTTTAGGGGCAAATACAACAATCTTTGATTCTCTGACCCTTCTTGCAATAAGAGCAGTATTTCTTGGAACAATTAGCAGCGATATGCCCAAATTCATTGCAGCAAAAACATTGCAAGGTGCTAGGCGTCATTAAGCAACATAGGCACAAAAACGGACCTTGAACTACCATGAGATTGCTCCAGAGTAACTTGAGTACTAAGCCGTTGTTCTTCACGAGGTAACCCACCAAAATAAACACCAAGAGAAGGAACAGGAGAGCAATTCAACAAAGAAGAGCGAACAAATTCATACTCAGGGCGGAGTTTTAAGAAACTGATCACGACGACTAGTCTCATGAAGACGTTGAATAATGGAAAGAGAGGCAGGAACATTCGCGGTAACTAGATCAAAATATTCATTCCAAAGAGTCAGAAACGCTGAATAATAGTCTTGGATGGAACAATTGTCATGTTGAAACATGGCAATCGCATGCTCTAACTGAAAACGATGGGTGTCGTTATGTCTACATGGATTGAGCGGTGCAATGATGCCCCAAGTTGGGGACAATATGTGGCTTAACCGAGCCAAGAAGCCAAGACATAATTCGAGCATCAAGCACAGCCCATGAAGGAGAAGACGCTGAATCCTTGGATTTATCAAGATTGGGTGCACAATTTGTGCCATCAATATGACCCCAAAGATATTTTCCCTTAAGGAAAAGTTCAAATTGAAAAGCCCACGTAGAATAATTGTTGCCCGTAAGCTTGGCGCACACAGGTGCGCATCCATGCTAAATAAAGGAAAAAAAAGAAAAAGAAAGAAAAAGGTCGAGATAGAAACAAAATATCCAAAAAACAAACTGTGCCGAAAGACAAACAGTACCAGAAAATCGAGAAGCCCAAAAATAAATCAACGCAGGTGCAAAGAAAATCGAGATCGACTTGCCTGCACTAAAAAAATAAATCGCGAACCAAGAAAACTACAAAGGGACGTCGCACAACATCTCCAATACCCTCAAACTACTGTTCCGAAAATCACAAGGACAGAGAGTCACCAAAAACAACAATAGAAGGTTATTTCGACAGCCACTTAGTCAAAGAGTTGCCGAGAAATCAAGATTAAGGTTGCGCCAACAGCCACCGAGCCTCTGAAATACCGAAAACCAGAGAACCAAAAAAAAATCCCAGAAGAGAACAGACCCATGACAGCCACAGAAATATTGGAAAAAAAAATTGTTGGACGCAGCACTGGTCAACACAAACCTAACCAAAAGGCACGAGAGACACCTCCGAAACCAAGAAGACAAAAAATTTGAGGGAAAAGAAAAAATTAGCAGTTGGGTCAACAATGTATATGGGGAATGAAGAAGTAATGGAGATAGCTCCACTGACTCTCTAAAGAACATCTAAATCTCAAATTAGTATCCCAACCATTCTCATATAATCAAAACTTACTTTTAGCAACCAAATGCCACAAATAGGAATTCTCTAGCGAAAACATCCAAAGCCATTTAGCCAAAAGGGTTTTGTTTTTAAACATCAAATTTTCCTATATACCCAAACCACCCTCTGATTTAGACCCCACCACTCCCCAACTAACTAGATGATCCCTACTACCAACAATAACAACAAAACCAAGCCTTAAGTCCCACTAAATGGGGTCAACTATATGAATCATTTTCTGCCAATTTATGCAATTATGAACCATTTCTTTTGACAAATTCAAAGATATTAAATCCTTACTATCTCCTCCCAAGTTATTTTAGGTCTACCCTTACCCCTTCTACTGCCCCCCCATAGTAACTCACTCTTCCTCACTAGTGCACTATGTGGCCTACGCTGCAAGTGTTCATACCATCTCAGTCGTCCCTCCCTTATCTTCTATAGGAGTTACACCTAACTTATCGCGAATATGTTCATTCCTTAATTTATCTTTCAATGTTATACCACTCATTCATCTAAACATTCTCATTTCGGCAATTTTTACTTCTTGTATATTATGTTTCTTTATCGCCCAACATTCTGATCCATATAACAGAACTGGTCTTATAATTCTCCTATAAAACTTCCCTTTCAATTTTAAGGGTATTTTACGATCATAGAGCACACTTGAAACACTTCTCCATTTTACCCAACCTGTTTTAACTCTATGCATTACATCATCTTCAATTTCTCCTTCAGCTTGCATAATAGATCAAAGGTATCGAAATTTACAAGTGCTATTTATTTCTTCATCATCAAGTTTAACTTTGTTTCCAATATTCCTCCTATCATTACTAAAATTAAATTTCATATATTCTGTCTTCTTTCTACTTATTCTAAAGCAACTAGATTCCAAAACTTCTCTCCATAATTCTAACTCGGCCTCTACTTCATCCCTAGTTTCATCAATTAATACAATATCATCTGCAAACAACATACACCATGAAACCTCCTTTTGAAAGGAACTATAAAGGGATACTAGAAAGGCAGGCCTCGATAACAATAATTCTACCACCAAGAGAAAAAAGAGCACCTTTCCACCCATCCAATCTCTTAGATACCCCCACCCCCCCCAAAAAAAGGAACCCCAAGATAGGACAACAATCAATCCAAAACACTACAACCTACCTTCAAAAATAGCTCCCTAACATTCTCAACCGCCATATTGATAGTTGTTGTACCGCTTTTAACCATATTAATCTTACGACCAAAACCTTCTTCAAAACATGAAGGACACCAAAATATTCTTAAAGGATGGTTTATGATCCTTTAGAGAAAAGATAATATCATCATCAAACTAAAGGTGCAAAACCTTGACCCTCTTTCTCCCTACTTCCAAGCCTTTCACCAAACCTCTATCCACTGCCTTATCCACCATCCTACTCAAAAATCAGCCATTAAAACAAACAAAAACAGGGAAAGAGGGTTTCATTGCCTAATCCTCCCCATAGCCTTAAACCAAGATATAGACTCACTATTTACTAATACCAAGTAGCTCACACTAAGCAAATAGCCTCTAATCCACAACTACCATCTCTCTACAAACCCCTTCCTCACAAAGATCTTATCTAGAAACTCCCAGTTCACTCTATCATAAGCTTTCTCAAAATCCAATTTAAAATTAATACCCTTCTTCTTCCTTCTCTGAATATACTCCACAACCTCATTAGCAACCAAAATGGCATCCATAATTTGTCTATCCTCCACAAAAGCACTTTGAGCTCTGTCATAAGCTTTCTCAAAATCCAATTTATAATACCCTTCTTCTTCCTTCTCTGAATATCCTCCACAACCTCATTAGCAACCAAAATGGCATCCATAATTTGTCTATCCTCCCAGATCAACTTCTTCCTCCTTGTCGCTATCCTACGAAAAAAATCAAGAATTATAATCACCATCTAAAAGAACAATCAACCAAATAAATACCTTCATTCCAAAGGGGATTTAGACTTCCATATACTACAATGAACAAAAAAAGACATAGAAAAACAAATCAAATGATCAAAAATACGTAACAAGAAAACACTCCCAAAGCATCCACCTCAAAGGTGACAAATATTCAATTGAGTTTCCTTCTTAAAAAGTTCTAAGAAATAGAATCACCAGCAATTAACAGGAAAGAAGAAATATCGGCACCATGAACCATGTAAAAAGAAAAAGACGAGGGAAAAGACTACAAAAAACATCAGCCACCAAAAGATCCTCCCAAAAATGAATATGACATGTGAGAACCATCCCCTACTTTATAGCTAATGAAATGGGAAAGGATGAATTTGCAAAAAAAAAAAATTCCAAGGACTCTCATAAGTACTTATGATCTGTCAATTAGTGTCCCATCCATTCTCCTAGCCAAATTTACTTTTAGTCACTTTGTGCCAAAGAGAGTTCACCTCCAAGTGACACATAACCATTAACCCATTTTTTAGAAACCACCTGGCCGAGGCCCAAATTTCCCCCACTCTTCCCAAGTAACCAAATGATCCCTTTCTCTCCATTCAAGGCTAAAAAAATCCCACATAATCTTCTCTATTTTATCTACCGCCCAACCAAATCCTAAAAATAGAAAATAAATAAATAAATAAGGAAAAATAACAAGACACGTACGAATTAAAGTAGTATGACCACCCAAGTAAAAATTATAATGAGTGAGAAGGAAGCACTCGACAAACAACCTCTCACTCCACCTATCACAAAAGCCCTTCCTAAGTTTAACTAAAATCTTATCCAAAAACCTCCCACTAATGTAATATTTTTCAAATCCAGCTTTAAACCATTCCTAGGGTTCAACTCGCACGTGACCCAGGAGCTTGGCTCAAAAAGAACTCATTTAGGCTCGTTCATTATAAAAATGAACGATTCTCAAACCCAATTTTGAGATTCATTTAATAAATGAGCCAAACCTAAACACGAATGGGCTTTACTTGTCTCAACTCGTGAGCAGCTCAATTGCACACTTGGTTGGGCCCATTTAATAAGTTTAGGTAGGCACTCATTTAAGTAGGGACTATCCATTGTGGGCTTGTTTAGCTTAAATTTCATAAACTGAATCTAGTGATAAGGACAAAGCCCAGGGTGCTTGCTTGGTGGGGGTTAAAGAAATCATAAAGCAATATTACTAAGTCCCTTTCACCTTTTGTCTAACAAAACCCTAATAGCCACTCGCCTTTGAAAATAAATGGTTCTAAAAGAACTAAATTATTTGTGAGCATTTCGGTAGCTCAACTTGGTAAAGGGCTTGTCAGATCATTTGTTTGTATAAATGAACAAGCTTGAGCAAGTATATTCAAGCTCGATTTAAGCTCGGCTTAAGTTTGAGCTCGGTTAAAATTTTAATAAACAAGTTTGAGTGTAGTAAAGATTGGGTCAACTTAACTTGTGTGCAGCCTGCCCACTCCCTTATCCTTCCTCTTACCAACATCTTACAACACTTCATCACCTAGCAAAGTAGCAGCCAAAACTATTCACTATAATCTATTTTAAAATCTCCTAAAGTTTCATTCCATTTATAACTTTCATATTTATTACAAGTTTCTGGTGTTTCTTTAAATTGAAAATTTTCTGTAGAACAACCTTAAAATCTCCATCAAAATTGGAATTTTAGTCCTTGCTTCTAACCACACCCTCATACACACTACCAAGCTTAGTTTCTTGCAAAAATAAAAGGTAATGAGAACACCTACACAACACCTCCCAAACTTACCCTTGTTTCCTACCGTCGCCTAAACCTCTACATCTGATTAACGATTCTCATTACTTTAACAATTTTGCCAACGCAATCCCCCCCCTCCCCCGTCAAAGAAACAAACTAGCCTACCTCCACCCAAACAAAACCCCCTCCCCACTACCCCCCCCCCAAAACACCAAAGAAAAAAAAAAAGATCATAAGAGAATAGACACCAATTTATTGAATTCTTTTTGGACTATTTTTCTGTTCGCATAACTTAAAAGAATAACTGACACCCTAATGTTTTGCCCAAAGGCCTTACTAATTTCATTTCCGTACCCTCAAAGAGCACCTGCAAATCTCAAAGCCCCGAACACACACAAACCGAGGGTTAAGGAAAATGATCCCTCCTTCAATTACATTCCTTTGGCACAAAGGTGTTTCAATGAATTTAGACAAGTTTTTTGGAATTGGTAGAATAGCTTATGGAGTTTAGAATCCCATAAATCCTTAGCCAGCTCTTCACAAGAGAAATAGCAGCACAATCAGGAAAAAAGGTGGAATGCTGATTATTGAAATGGCACCCACAAAATTGAATACAGCTCAGGACGACTCCTCAAACAAGAAATCTATCAAATTCGCATCGTCCTTCAAACAGAAAACACCAATCTGTGCCTTGTCACTTCACTATTTAATCAATTCATTAATCCCCACATCCTGCTAACCATAAAGAACATGCTCCCAAATCAATCAACTGCGTATTAGTAATAATTATATTGTTGTGTATAACAGAATCATCTCTCCAGTATCTTTACCCACCCTTAACTGATTGATCAACAACCTTTTCTCAGACTCGTACACACTTCCAAGCTCCAAGTTCTTCATCCATGTCTTCTAACTAATAATAAGTAGCAGAATTCTTCGAATCAGATAGCTCAATACTCTTCTAGCCATCACAATTTACACTTCTAAGACCCTTCAAGTACTGAATGTATTTGAGAAGACCTTCTGAATTGGGATATGGGAAGGAGGCTGCCAAAGTGACAGAACTTGATTTCAGAAGTTCCAACCCCCCCCCCCCCCCCCAAAAAAAACTCAGTCAAAATATTTCCCTGAAACTAGTTATTCGTAGCATCAAACTCAGTTGTTCCATGCTTTTGACATGTGTTATCTCCACTAAAACCTCACTCTCAACTGTCGTAACACCTTCAATTCTCTCACCTCTGCAGACTTGTTTGCTCTATAAACACTTATTGCCATTTTCAAACCTAAAACCGACCCTGGTGAGTCATGATCTCAGTCATTTTAACATCAGTCTAGCCCATAGACCTCAACAACTCTTACATCATTTTGGTTTGCAGAACAGAATGGGGTAAGAATGGAATGGAATGAAAACTTGAATGGAGAGCACGAAGAAATCAAACAACAAATTTTATTTCGTCCTGCCCAGGTCCATTCCATTTTTATCTAACAAATGTATAGTACCGGAGGAGTGGGTCATCCACTCTACTGAATCGAAGGCCTCTCATTCGTATTCATTTCAATACATTTCACTGTGGCAGGCTTGACTAATGATCCATTTGGCCAGAACTCACCGGAAGTACCGACCACCCTAGGCTCAAAATTTTTAGGCCAGCCTGCCCAACCTGTTTAATGATTAAAAGAATTGCTACCATACTCTCAAGATATAGGCCAAACCTTATGTTCAAAATGTAGAAACATTCCTCTCTACCATGACAGCTGGTTCCATTGATTTTGGATCACAGATTGGCTGGGAAACCTCCATGGATTTTCTGAGCAGTCTCAAAGAGATCATAAAATCATGGTTTCTGTTTGCTGTTAAGGATAATCTCTAGAATACACTAGCCCACCCTCCATCTTGCTGTCCAATAATGGCAGAACCATCTAGCCTATTGACATTCCAAGACCCACCTTGACAGCATCAAAATCTTTCTCTTTTTCATCTTTGTCCACATCCTACCCTCATCCAACTCCTTTAAATCCTGAAGATAAACCTACCAGCCTGAAGCCTCTTTCCCATCTGGTATAGGGAATAAATTTTGATCGACCGCTGGCTCCTTAAATTTTTTCCAAATGCAGAAAGCATTCATTGATGTTAAATAACTGCCTCAAAATTAACAAGCACCCCATGTCCTCATAAATTTCACCCAAGGGCTGTTCCCTTCTCGACAAGGGCCAAACCAGAAGATTTTCAATTGGTCAAGTCATTTTGAACTCATCAAAAAGTTCTATGGTGAGTTCTACAAAAAAAAGGGAGGGGGGGGGGGTAGTATGTAGTAGGTATACCATATATGAATTAGTTTTAGGACTATAGGTAGAGAATTCAAGGAATTTCCACTCACAATAGGTACAAGGGTCTACTTTGAGTTCATAAATTTTTCATTATGATCGGTGAACTTAGTAGGAATATTCAGAATGAGGTCCCTATGTGTATGTTGTTTGCAAATGATATCGACTTGATTGATGAAAAGTTGGCATAGAATCAAAGTTTGAATTATGTAGAGAAGATTTATAATCTAGAGGTTTTAAGATAAGTAGAAACAAGATAGAATATACAAAATATAAATTTAATCATGTCAAGAGGAATATAGGAGAAAAGATTAAACTTGATTGTCAAAAAATTAATAGCACTAATAGGTTTTGGTCCCTTGATCTATTATGCAAGCTGAAGGAGAAAGTGAAGAATATATGAAGTAGGTTAGGTAAAAATGTAGCACTGTGGGCATGTTATGTGATCATAGAATACACTTAAAATTTAAAAAAATAAATAAATAAATAAAGTTATATATGATAGCTATAAGACCAACTATACTATATGGATCAGAATGTTGGGCAACTAAGAAACAATATATTCAAAATGTAAAGGTTGCTAAAATGAGAATGGTAAGGTGGATGGTTGGAGTAACTCTAAAAGATAAATTAAGGAATGAATATTCATGGCAAATTACAAACATCACTCGTACAAGATAAGGTAAAAGAGGAACGGTCGAGATGGTTTGAACACCAGCAACATAAGCCAAATAATGCCCAGTGAGGAGTAAGCTAGTCAGTGTTAGCGGCAATAGGTGGGGGAGGGGTAGACCTAGATTTACTCGGAATGATATGGTGAGTAATTGACAGCCCTCCATTTGTCAAAGGATATTACCAAAGATCGAGTAGATTGATGGAAAAGGATTCATGTAGTAGGACTTAAGTCTTGGTGGTTTTATACATAAACATCATTTAATCAATTGATGTTAAAGAGCTCTCTACTTGCCATAAGAGAATGATCAAACCACATACTCAAGTTTATGAGAGGAACGTGTTCCAAAAATATACTCAACTAAGCTCAACAATTTCAAAGCCTTTGCTTCAAACAATAACTTCTCTTCCAATCTTAGTCTGATTTATCTTTTAACCAATAGTTTCTAAAGGTGAACATCAGAGAAATTAATATAAAAGACCTCCAAATGTAAAGTTTGAGAGCTGCATAGCACCAAAGGCAGCATGGCCAATGGGTTCATCACCCACCTTCTTGACTCACTGGGCACCAGCAACTACGCCACAAACATCCACAAGCAAGGAACCTCTCAGCCAATTTATTCATCCGAGGAACCTAAAAATGAAAGAAAACCGCAAATAATCTTCCAATATATGCTCGAATAGGGAAAACAAACATAGTACTTCTTGCAACTGCCTGTAGGTGTAAAGTTGAAAGCTTATCATAGAAAAAGTGGAAAATTTTGAAACATGTGCAGAAAGTAGGCAAGAAATATTGTAAAGTTAAATATCTCCTTCCTTTGGCAGTACTCTAAGAATGTAAGAAAGTTATTCAACTCAGAAACAATTAATCTTCAATAGTAATGAACCTTTCAAAGGGGTGGCGTCTGCTATGCCATCCAGGGAAGTGAGTAGTGAGGGAGAAGGAACAATTTGCTGATTTTTCCCCTTCCCAAGAGCAGCAGCAATGTAGGCTTTTCTTTGTTGAAAAAGAGTGGAAGATCAAAGAAGATGGCCAAAGGGGAATGATGACTGCTTTTTTCCCTTTGGAATCCACATACGTTAGAGGGAGCAGAGATGAAGAGAAGTAAAATGTTTGAGAAATGTACAGATCCTGCAGAGGGCATTGTAGTCAATAAAATTATAAGAACATGTTTTGAAGGGCTATACTGTCATTATGATTTTTGTTCAGACCACTGACGACCACTGACAATAATGAAAATTGCTTTTATATGTGACGTAATGTTAGTAAATTATGTAATGCATTTATGGTAGCAATTCTGATCATATAAAAAGAGTAAAATTTCTCCTGCTAGTTAATTGTAATCTGATTAATTAAAAATAAATTCTAATTTATTTTAAATGTTAATTAGAACTTTAGGAATTATATGGTTAACTAATTTATTTAATACAATTGTAAAAACTAAGAAAATGCCAGATGAATGGAGGAAAAACACTTTAATACCTATATACAAAAATAAAGGAGATATTCAAAATTGTAATAACTATCGTGAAATTAAACTTATGAGTCATACAATGAAACTATGGGAAAGAGTAGTTGAACAAAGATTAAGGTTAGAAACGAAGATCTCAGAAAATCAATTTGGTTTTATGCCTAGGAGATCTACCACAGAAGCTATTTATCTTTTAAGAAGATTAATGGAAAAGTTTACGGAAAAGAAGAGGGACTTGCATATGATATTTATTGACCTTGAGAAAGCATATGATAGGATACCTAGGGAAGTTCTATAGTGGGTTTTAGAAAAAAAGGGTGTATGTTGTAGGTATACCGATGTCATTAAGGATATGTATGATGGAGTAATGATTAGTGTAAAGACTATAGATGGAGAAACTAGAGAATTTCCAATTACCATAGGTGTACATCAAGGATCTGCTTGAGTCCTTATCTTTTTGCTTTAGTGATGGACCAATTGACTAAGAGTATTCAAAAGGAGGTTCCATGGTGTATGTTGTTTGCAGATGATATTGTATTAATTGACGAAACTAGGGATGGAGTAGAGGCTGAGTTAGAATTATGGAGAGAAGCTTTGGAATCTAGAGGCTTTAAGATAAGTAGAAATAAAACAGAATATATGAAATGTAATTTTAGTAATGATAGGAGGAATATTGGAGACAAAGTTAAACTTGATGATGAAGAAATAAATAGCACTTGTAGATTTCGATATCTTGGATCTATTATGCAAGTTGAAGGAGAAATTGAAGATGATGTAATGCATAGAGTTAAAGCAGGTTGGGTAAAATGGAGAAGTGCTTCAAGTGTTCTATGTGATCGTAGAATACCCTTAAAATTGAAAGGTAAGTTTTATAGGACAGCTATAAGACCAGCTATGTTATATGGATCAGAATGTTGGGCGACGAAGAAACATAATATCCAAAAAGTAAAAATTGCCGAGATGAGGATGCTTAGATGGATGAGTGGTATAACATTGAAAGATAAATTAAGGAATGAACATATTCGTGGTAAGTTAAGTGTAGCTCCTATAGAAGATAAGATAAGGGAGGGACGACTCAGATGGTATGGACACTTGCAACGTAGGCCTTATAGTGCACCTGTGAGGAAGAGTGACTTAGTTACTGTGGGGGGCAGTAGAAGGGGTAGGGGTAGACCTAAAATAACTTGAGAGGAGATAGTGAGTAAGGATTTAATATCTTTGAATCTATCAAAAGAAATGGTCCATGATCGCATAAATTGGCGGAAAGGGATTCATATAGCCGACCCCACTTAGTGGGACTAAGGCTTGATTTTGTTGTTGTTGTTGTTAATTAGAACTTTACTGTCTTGTTCAGATCTTCAACATGATTAGAGGGCGGATCTGTTTTGATTTTTTTTTTTTTTGGTTATGATCCCTTGTAAGGAGAACTAAATATGCCCCTCCTTTCTGTATATTCTCTCTTCAGCAATAAAATTTCTTCTTTTTCTAAAAAAAATATATATTAATTACAATTTTCCTAGTTATTTTTATATTGTAATTAGTTAGATACACTTGCGCACAATTTTTTATTCATATACTTAAGCAAAATTTAACTAATTATTCCAATGATTTATTGAGTTAAATAGACTGCATTTTGTAAGGAATTCCAGTGCCCTTATTTGCCATTTTACAGTTCAAAAGCATCTCCAACCGTTGTTCCAACCAAATACCTGCTACCAATCTGCAATTCCCACCAGCAACAGCAACAGCAATTAACAATAGCACCAGCAATATTCTACCCAAACAGACCCATAATCTATCCTATCAAGCAACTAATTCTACTAAAAAGTAAGTTGCCTGCTTTTATATCACAAAACAAGCAAAGTAAACAAACAAGCTAGAGTGGACAAACCTTTCTCAAAAGAAAGAAAGAAAAAAAAAAGGTATCTTATTCTAAAACCAATTCTTCAACCCCTTCCCCTCATAATTTATAGTACACTTTATATTCTCCAACTCCCCGGCACTTCATCTTGTTACTCTTGCCACAATCCAATCTTATTTCCTAACCCCAAGCTTAAACTTAATTGCCATCCTGTCCATAAAATCTTGCACTTCATTGTACTAATGATCACCTCTATTTCAGGCAAAATAAGCATTTGTAAAATATCATTCCTTTTTAGAGCACTTCTACTTCCTTATCACCTGATTCCTGGCAGTATTTAAACTAATATCCTCATTATTAAAAACCGGAACTCATTCCAAATTGAATTTGTGATTTCAAACATGCATATGAGTTGCAGCCATTGTGTGCACAAAGTTCACCATCTTCATCTAATTCACTGCCTCATTTTTTACTCCCATTCCAGCCTCCGCCCTTATCAAATCTATCTGCAATACAACTAGCAGTAATAAAGCTACATCCTTGAAAATTTTATGCATCTCAATCCAAGATTGCATCACCCTCAATCAAGCTACATCCCTCTCAAAATGAACACCCAAACTCCTCAAATCACCACTATCTTTCCCTCGGTTGATGATCTGACAACCCTCATGTACCTAAAACCTCACCAGTTTTTCTAATTTGTACCAAGCTCTGTGTTCACCTGTTCGACCTCATAAGCTGCCTTCACTAGAGAAACACACTGCATATTCTGCATTAATGAACGAATCTGCTGCTGAATGACCTAACTTTCATCAGGCTTCAGCAAATGTGCAATCTTATTGTCATGAAAAATGTTGCTTGGCAGAGAAAATCTCAGATGACCCGAAAGAACACATTTTCATAATCTAGCTCATTTTAGTTCAGCACCGACATTACTACAACCCTGTACTAAGGAAATGCTCTTGCCTGAAAAGGCACTTACAACTTTTAAAATTTATCCCAAAAACTCTTATGATAGCCAAGGTCCAACACATGTTGTACCCACCAAGAACTGTCATTGCCTCCAGAAGTTGAGTTCATTCCACATTTTCAGTTTCTACTAAGAGTTGCTTTTTCTGGCGGGCAACATGGGGAATTGAAAGTCTTGAGTATGCCTAGTACAAATCCACATCACTATTACGAAGCACACATGAATATTTTGGTAGAGAGGGGTTCGAAAGGAGAAGTTATGGGATTATGCATTAATTAAGGCAGCATACAAGACTGATAGGCACATTACATCCAAATGCTTAGGCAACTTTAAAGAGCTGCTGCACCTTGCTTATAAACTACTCCCAATAACCTTCCCTGCCTATGTTGCACAAAGTCCCTTGGACGAACAGGGCCTCTCTCCTGTTGTCATGTGGAGAGGGGACGGGAAAGAAAGAAGTCACGGGGCCATGCATCAGATGAAATAGAAAACAAGATTATACGCACGTCATACTCCAAAACCTAGGCAAATTTTAGAGGCACAGAACCCTACACCTAAACTACTCCTAAGACCCTTGTTTACCTGATTAAGAACAAAGTCGCAAAAATTGTTGCGTAAAATCACATGTTAGCTAGCTCAGCTCCACAAATCTTGGCCACAGGTTCATGACCAAACCTATTAGTCTCTGCTGGGGGATCTAATTTTACTAGAGTGTATAATAGATTAAACATTATATCTTCTCTCCATTCACAATGGTGGGCCAATCCTAAACGGCTTGGGCTAAACTAAAGCCAACAACGGCTCAACCACATTTTTCATGAGCAAAGATAAGAAAGTCATTAGGAGAACCAAGGTGGTGTAAACCAAATACAAAAAGCAATTTACAGGGAGATATCATGATCAGATCAATGGCTGGAACCATTTCCTTCATGACATGGATGCCTCATTTGATCCATTTGGTTACTGATTTGGCTTCCTTCGCTAGGAAATTGGACTATTCAACCACTACTGTACTGACTGACTGGACTGACTGGCCTCCTTATATCACCCTCATATTGAAGGGCTAGTGCCCAGTGGCATGGCAAGAGGAAGCAACTATAAAGCTTCATAGACTCAACAAGTCAACAATTGATGACTTCTGCCCACTTAGGGTGAGTTTGGCGCCCCTTTTCTGGCTCAATTTCTCCTTCCTTAAAGTACAGGCTGGGAATAACACGTTCAGTAAATAGCTTTCTTAGCTTTTACAAAGCCAGCTTGTAGCTTTTTTGAAGAACTAAAAGTCATGGATTTGAAACTTTTAAAAGCTAAAAGCTAGCCTTTTCCAGAAAATTATTCTTTTCCAAGGGTGTCATTTTTTCCCCCCAAATAATACAAAATTATCAATGCATTAATTACATATCCTAAAAATACATATTGAGCTCAGTCATTTTAAATATTTTATGGCACCTTATAACTTTTTTTACCAAATACTCATAACCAGCTTTTTTTCTTTTTAACAGCTCCTTTCTTGCAGGAGACAAAACAACTTTTATCAATCAGCTCCTTTACATCAATTCTTTTTTAAAAGTTCCTGTTCAAAATCTACCCCGTGGGGGAGGAAACTAAGACTAACCAAAAAAATATTGTTTTGACCTGAGATTCTTTACAGCATTAGAGAGCTGTTAGAGCAACAAAAAGCCCTATCGCCTATGATTCCTTTTTCACCAAATTATACAACAATGATAAGTGGGACAGGGATCAGCCCAATATTTTTTCCTGTCTCTATCAGTTCGGAATCTTCTGATACTCTTCCAGGCCCACGATTCCCCCAAACTGAACCTGCTACCACCCAAGGAATCCCTTGTACAGTAAAGTTGGGGCTCTATCACTTGGAAAGTGACAATGAGATCAATACGTCAATACTAAAGTATTAAAGCAGAACGTTTTAATATCTAGTTTCCACATGTCCTCTACAAATATTATCTTCCTTTACCAAGTATCCTTTGCTGTTTTAGTGTAGTTGAGCCACATCCCACATGGGGATAAGGAAGGCCTTAAATGTATAAATTTTTTATTTTTTATTTTTATTTTTTTGGTTAGCCCATATATTCTTTACTCTTTGACCACAGGTCGTCCTGCCTATGAAAGTAAAACAAATGCTTTTATCCCTTTTAGTTCTTAATTTCAACTTTCAACTATCTGTTCACTGACCAACATGGAAGAAAACCACAATACTTTGTGATGCTCTGCACAGGATGGGTGACAGTCTAGTAAGAACAAAAAGTAAAGACAAAAACTCAGAACAGATAATATGCATAAAATTAAAATAACTTTTACAAAGTCCACAAAGGCGATGCATAATGTAGCTACTGATATAAAGCTGCCAAAAATATTTGTGGGAGCAATTTTAATTGTGTAAAGTTGGTCAAATCTACAGGGAAGTCAACGAATCAATACATTTCCAACAAATTTACTTGTGACATAAGTCTTTGAAATTGTAGAGAACAAACTACGTGAGGCATAGTTTTTTTAAAATAACGGTAATAGTCAGCATAACAGTAATAATCGCAGTGTAATGGTCGCGGCCATCGCAGACTTTATGTAATGGGTAATGGTCACTGCATCTGTGAATTCATTTTTTGTATTAGAAAACTTCTTAAAAACATACACATTCACATGTTTTGATCCCATAATCCTTATACTAATGCTTTAAATATTTTTTAGTAAATTTTAATCAATTTCAATACAACATATACTGCAAGTATTAGATGTCATGTTGGACGCTTTAGCTGCTATTGGCAAGAAGAAGAATACATTTGCAAATTTTTTCGCTACTTTATCGATTATAAGTGAAATTCAAAATAAGAAAACACAAATATAAAGAAGTGTAAAATATAGAATGCCATCTCTTGTATCCTTTAGTCTTTGGTGGAATTTTTGTTATCCGGAAATATAAATATCAAATGTTCCTACGTTAAACAAGAACAAAAATGCATACAATAGAATGTATTTTAGTCTCCAAATTAGGTATAAGAAAAACAAAAATAAAAATAATAAAACTGAAAGAATTAAGAATACAACATATGCAATTTAATGAGAGAAAAGTTGGGTCTATTTTAATAGTATTTATTGAAAAAAAATATGCATACTAAATATCAAGGAAATAAACTCAAAAATGAATTATTAAAAAAATCACCAACTAAACAAACCAACTTAAAATTGAATTTGCAAGCTTCAATAAAGGGAAAAGAAAGGGAAAACACAAAAAAAAAAAGGGACTCAAAAACCAGTTTTAGTCATTTAGAACCAGTCTGGCATTGAAACAGCTCGTAACAGCCTGTAAAGTTCCATAATGGCCATTACGGTTGTGAATCGTAATACCCCTGCGATATCATCCCATAACGGTCTTGAAAGCCACAAACCCAATATGTAATGTCCGTAATGGCCATTACGCACCAATTTTTTTTATAACAAAAGAAGACATATTAATTGAAAAGAAGAGAAGGTACAACATGTTACACACCAATTTTTAAAACTAGAGGTCCATGCCATGGTAATACAAAATAGATTTTAAAGCATAAATTTTTATCTTGCATGAGAAGATTTAGAGTATTTGAACAGTAAATACAGTTCTCCGTTCTCTTCTCTATTTTCGTAACTTTTTTTTTTTGGGGTATACTATTGAAGTATTGGGTAAAACGGAAGACCTAATCACAATGATAGGACTCTCCCTCCATTTATAATATATGTCAACTACATACTAATGACCATAATACCTTACTAACTCTCACTCATTGACATAACCCTAACAAACTAATAATGTTGAAAATCACTAATATAACCATTAGCATTCCCCCTCAAGCTGGAGCATATATATCATATGCTCCTAGCTTGCCACAATTGGAGGGAGTTGGATTTACTATTCCTATCCCCTTAATGGTAGTTGTGGACCCAACAACAAGGGTAGCTTTTGGTAGATTTTTACAATACTGGAGAATAGAAAAGAAGTTGGTGACACCTGTCACATGGCCAATAGCAGCAAAGTCGATAATTGAGGGACTAGTGGGAGAGATGGCAAATGACATACAAACTGTAGTATTACCCTTGAGAGTTCTGAGCAATAGATGCAAAGTGATGAGATGCTTGTTGGGATGCCTGATAATGTAAGAACCTTGAATACTTTTCCTGTAAGACAGTTATAGTGCGTTGTTCATCTAAACAAGAGCCTGACGAGCAAAACACACTTTTGGGATTTGGGGACACCATCCCAACACGCACACACACACACACACACAACCTTGATAGAGAAGCAAATCAGAAATATACAGTGAAAAAAACGCTCTTGGAATTCCAGGAGTGAACTTCTGAACCAACTAAAACAACCACAAACGAGTCAACCACTGATTCAGCCACAAATGAGTCATCAATAATTGGACATAGCACTACCACAACCCTCCAAAAACTAGCTTACACACACAACCACTGCCACAAGGCAACAATTGATCACCTTAATAATACTGAAGAACAACTAACGAATTGCCACAACTGAATGATCAAAAAAGGTAGAATCTTTGAATGAAAAACATGACCAACAACTTGATACTACGGTCTATGGAAGGATTTAAAGCATACTGAAAGAAATCGAAGGCAAAACTAGCCAAAAAAATCTCTCACATGCTGGCGCATGGGGATGGACCTGCCAGCAATTGGCCGGGGCATGGGGCACGTTGATGGTCCCCCGGCGACGGAAGTTCATCCACCTACAGATCAGAGGGTTTTGTGGTTGGCATGGCGCTTTCCAGGAAGTTTCCGACGACTGCAGAATTTTCTGGTGACTTCTAGTTTTGTTTATAACCTCTAAAGGTACGGCTAATCCTCCAATGACGGCAGGTTTGCATAGGATGATCAAGTTTAGAGTTTGATTTGGCAGTAGAGTTTAGGTCGGATCTTGCTTTGTTACCATGTTGAAATGTTGAGTAAAACGGAAGACCTAATCACAACAATAGGTCTTTCCCTCTATTTATAATATGTCAAGTACACACCAATGACTATAATACCCTTACTAACTCTCACTTATTAACACAACACTAAACACTAATAATATTAAATGACTAAAATAACCATTAACATATACAAACTACTTAAAAGGACTTGGAAACTCACCTTGACCAAACAAAGCAAAGGTAGCATTTTTATTTCTTTCCAGTCGTGGTAAAACACATTTGTTGTACATATTAAAATGCTATATGACTTTATAACAATGATTGAATGTTTCCATTGTTCTTCAAAAAGGGGAAGGCAGAATGTATGCCATTGACATTTGCAAAATCATATCAAAGATATCCCAAATAAGTATCTCAAATAAACATCCAAAAGATAGATGCTTTCTATAGCCAAAATAAAACGAACTCTTACATAATTAAATTGTCGTCGGTGCCTCAAGCACGATGAGTGGGGGAAGGCGTTGTATCCTTATCCTGTTGTTTCACATCTGCATCATGCACATTCGCAATTTTAGCTGCCTCAGCTTCCTCAAGCAGAGCCTGTTTATGAATGGTTTTCATCAAGTCTTTCATTTTATTCTCCTCCCCTTCAAGCTGCATTTTCATTATTATCTCAGCCTCTTTGTCAATGGGCTTGAAGTACTCTTCAATGGCAGCTTCCTGCAATAAAGATAATTTTTTTTTCTTTTAGCACCCTAACACAATTAAAGGTTCAGAAGACATTCAATTAGAAGAAAAAACAAAGCAAAAAAATAAATTTAAAATAAACAGAAACAATTGTTTGTGAGGTGCCTCCCTCTATGAGGATCTCACATAGTAATCCTGTAAAAGTAACAAGAGAACTTCCAATCAAGATAAATTGTGCTTAAGATTTCAGTTTTTAAAAGATCTAATTTTGATTCTTCTTCCAAAATATCCTCCAAGAATGACAGTGAAACTTACAGTTTCTTCCAGCTTCCTGTTTAAACTTTGCATCTCCTCAACCATGCGCCGAACCTCAGCCAATATAACCTGTTCAGGAACCCTTCTGAGGGCTGCCTTCCTTTGTTGTGCCTAGAGAGAGAGAGAAACAAGCAGAGGTAAAGACAGTTATAGCAATGCAATAAGATTCCAGGTCTCCTACCACATAAAAATGTGCTAACCAGCCATCACAAGAATTTAAACACAAAAAAGCATAGTTATGATTCTAAGGATCAAAAGAAGACCCTCAGAGATTTACTTTCAGCATTAGCAACTGATTTGAATTTTGAAGGAATTCTTAACACACTATGACCCCAAATTTCGGATGGGCTAGCTGCACCTGTTGTGAATTGAGCTGAAATGGGCTCATATTTCAGGCAAAAGTTCAAGTCACGATTGAGCTCAGGGTTCTTTCCAAGGGCCCTAGGCTCCTAGCTTTGGCCTGGCCCAAAGTAATTTAGGATTTGCATATATATATATATATATATATATATATACTTATTTATTTATTGTGATAGATATCACTGAATATGATGAATCTTTTCATCTAAAAAAGTTTCCTTTTTCATAAGAATATTTTTATAAGAAAAAAATAATTATATTAAAATGTATCAAAAAGTGAAATTAAAGGAGAAAAAGAAGTCCTCCCAAGAAGAAAGCCAGGATCCTTCAGAAAATGGATTCCTATTCAAAGAGTGCATAACTGCATGGATAAGCGCACACTAACCTGTCAAATTGGGATCCAATTCGATTTTACATCAGTGCTGCCTGCCAATCCCTAACAAGATTGGATAGTGCAAACCTCTAGAGAACCTAAAAGAACAGTCCCAAAGCAAGGCCAAAAAGATTTCTGTATGCCACAACAAAACCAGGGAGATTATGCAATCGTTGAATGTCATCACATTCCTTTTGATCCAAAAGGTCTGCAAAATAGAAAGCATCACACTACGTCTACTTCACAGCCCTTCTCCCTTCCCGCTCTTTCCAAAACCCAAAATCTCATAACAAAAGTTCACCTATGGCCCGAGGTGGCACCCAGGTTTCACCAAAACAGGAAAAGAGGGCACCCCCAAGATGGATTGCAACCCTGCAATGTAGGAAAAGGTGCACACTCGTTTCATTGGACTCACATTACATTGCACACATATATCAAGGTTGGTAATTGTTAGATTACCACTTCACCTAAAAGCCTAAGCTTTTAGGTTGTGAGCCAACAATTTATGTCAAGCTGCAACACTCCCCCACCGTGCAGCCCGACAGCACATGGAGAGATAAACACATGATAAATAACGCCCATGATAGGTAATATAATAATTTTTTAAATATCATACACAAAAGCAGACAACAAGAGTAGAACCCACGACCTCCTGGTAACCATCTCTGATACCATGTTAGATTACCACTTTACCTAAAAGCTTAAGCTTTTAGGTTGTGGCCAACCATGAGTATCAAGCCTCAATAGTAATCTAGTAACACCTTCTTATCTAAAGCAAATCATGTGTGTAAAAATTGTTCAAGGTCACTGTCCAGACAAAGGTCTGAATCTTGAATAGATTTCCAAACAATGTGGTTCCAATGAAAAAGCTATGTCTTCAAAGATTTGAGAAGATATAGAAAAAAAGGGTTTGGTGGAAAAAAGTCCTGATGAATCGCTCTCTCACACTCTCTCATCATCCCTCCTAGATGGAACAAAGTGATTCGAAGTATTTGTTAAGGCTTGATATATTGTTAGCCCACAACCTAACATCTTAAGCTTTTCAGTAAGCGGTAATGTAGCATGGTATCAGAGCTATAGTTGACAAGAGGTCTTCGGGTCTAGTCTTGTGCCACAATTTATTGTTTGCTTGTTAAGAATCATCTAATTCCCTACATTGGGTGTTATCATTTGTTCATCTCTCCATGTGCCAGGGAGTGCTAATGCTTGATATACATTGTTGGCCCATAAGCTTTTAGGTAGGTGGTAATCTAAGAGTATTGAGTAAAGTGGTCACCTCGACAACCTCTCCTTCATTCAGATTCCTAAAAAAGTGAAAATCCTAAGAAGGAAGCCACCCCCCCCCCCCTCTAAAAAAATCGACTCTAATAGGTTCATTGTCGAGGGAAGAAATTTTAAACAAGTGAGGCGCCATGACTCCAACAAACGCTCTCTCACCAAAGTATCCTACCAAAAACAAACTTTGTCGCCATTTCCGACTTTGAAATGGGTGACCGGTAAGAAAAGACTAACAACTTCAAACACACAAACTTCTAAAGGCTAGCATAAGAAATAAAATGACTTCCGTCTAGAGTCCCACCCATTCCACTGCACCTTGTACTTACTCTTAATCACCTTGTGCCATAATGAAATAACCTCTACGGGGAACCTTCACAATTTTTTCCCAACTAAAGAGATGTTTTCGGAAGTCACATTTCCTTAAATCTCAATCCCCCTTCCAATTTGGATCTACAACCAACAAGGTGATCTTTCATACTCCCCTTGGAACGCAGTGAAAGAAAGTCATGTCTCATTCTTTCCAAAATCCTAGCCACTCTTTAACATGAAAAAGAGAAAATAAAAAAGCATGTTAAATAGGGCAGCAATAATAAGGGTGGTACGACCCTCCCTAAGGAAAAGTACCCCCTTTTCCACCCATCCAACCTCCTTCCAACTCCCTCAATCACCAAAAAATAAAAAATAAAAAAAGGGCATCCTGGTGCACAAAGATCCCGTGTATGCAGGGACCAAGAAGGGGTGAACCATAGTGGGTCTATAGTACACAGCCTTACCTTGCATCTTTGCAAGAGGTTGTTTCCACGTCTTGAACCCATGAACCCCAAGTCACACAGCAACAGCTTAACCATTGCACCTAGGTTCCACTTCCAACTCCCTTAATCACAGAAACACAAAAAGCAATGTATTACTATTTCCTTCATGGGGGAGGCCTAGATAGAATAGAGGCCATTACGCAATAGTGCAACGTACCATGGCATTAAACCCCTCCAAAACCCTACTTCCCACATTGATGCCCACTACCCACTCCTAGATAAGTTGACTTCAATCCCAAAATTCTTTCAAAGATTTTTTTAAAAAAATGTGAGCCTTCAGAAATTTCTCAATGTTGTCATTTTGGAACATCATAGTGTCATTTTCAAATTGGAGATGAAACATCTCCACTTCCTTGTTACCTACAAATACTCCCCTAATCATCCTTAGGTCTTGTGCATATAAGAGCTACTCAGGAATTCTACCACTATAGTAAACAAAAACAGAGACATTGGGTCCCTTGCCAAAGCCCTCGAGAAGCTCTAAACCACACCCTAGGATGCCATTAACAAACACGGAAATAATGGTCGAGCTTAGACCCCGTCTCATCCATCTCCTCCACACATCCCCAAAACATTTGCTACTCATCACGTAATCTGAAATTCACCCTATCATATGCCTTCTCAAAGTCCATCTAAGCCCCTTTTTGCCTCTCTCCTCACATCCTCAACCACCCATCCACCAAAACCACATCCAAGATTTGTCTATCTTTAGTGAAGGCAAATTAAATCGTGGGCACCATCTCTTCCAATAACTCTCTCTGCCTCTTGGATAAGACTTTACATGAAATCCTATAAGGACTAGCGACCAAGTCGATACACCTGAAGTCCCTCACTCTTGAAGATCTCTCCTTCTTAGGGATGATGGTCAAGAAATTAAAGTTCAAACTATTATCCGCTGCCCGGTTTCTATGGAATTCCTCAACAAATCTCATAACTCTTGGAATGTCTCCCAACTTTCTTGAAAAAATTACCATAAAACTGTCAAGGCCTAGGGCTTCCTCTCTACACATGTTCAACACTTTTTTTTTTTTTTGAAATAACTTCTTCAACTTTGAAAGGCCACTGACCTAAAGTAGTATTGATGGGACTCCACTTCGAGCCCTCCAACCTCAACCTTTTTTTAAAAGGTGTCAACTTCATGAACCATGAGAAATAGAATGTCAAATTTAGTCTTATGATTATTTCCTAACCATTCTTATTTTACTTGCTCACCCAAGAAAACCCTAACATTCCGAGACATAATCTTCATTGCGAACTCCTAACCATGAGAAATAGAATGTCAAATTTAGTCTTATGATTATTTCCTAACCATTCTTATTTTACTTGCTCACCCAAGAAAACCCTAACATTCCGAGACATAATCTTCATTGCGAACTCCTAGGGACCTTAAATGACCTTCCTCCTTTCTCCTAATTCAGGGATAACACGACTCTCTCCAGCTTCTTACTTAGCTTCTTAGTTTTTTTCTTAACTTTCAGCTCCACTACCTTTTGACTCTCTCCCCATTAGTTCACTAGAGACTAACCCAACTCATCTAGGAGATCCTATGAATCTCAATTTTCCTTCTCATCCTCTAATAAGTCCAAATTTTGGAAAATACTAGGATAGTGAGTAGAGACTTGAATCGCCCCCATTGAAGTCTAAGGAGTATGTTTCTCCTTTGGTCTCCACAATTTGATTCCTTTTAAACTTCATGATTAAATTGTTGGCCTCCATTTTCGACTTCACCCTCCTGCAAACCTCTGAATCAGCTAATTGCATGGCTCTATTTTGCTCGTCTTTGTTAAAACATGTCTGCAAATCCTTTGGTGAGCCATCCTTATTGGGCTTGGAAGCTCCCCACATTAGTGCCTCTTTGTAACTTAGATGCTCTTGATCCGAGCCCCTTTCATCTAATCTTTGGGTTGGATCCACTTGAAGGCATCCTTAAAGCCCACCTTATTGTTGGGCTGCAATACCTAGTTAAACTAGGTCTTTTTTGTGTTTGGCCTAAAACATGGATAACCTAGCCTACTTGAGTTGGGTAAGTTTTTGAAACTTGAAAGCTTACTCAAACTGAGTATAGACTTTCCTTACTTGATCCCCCTTTGCCACTCCATGCATTTTCCTCATTCTCAATCCACCTCATTGGAGATCCTCCATTATCAATCCTCCATTATCAAGTGATGCAGACGTCCCATTCTTGAGAAGATCAACTTAGTAATATCCACGATTCCACGTTCCTGGAGCCAAAGTCCAAACATCTCATCTTCTAGAATAGTTCGGCTAGACTCATAGTTACCAGAAAGCACTGACACTCTAGCGAACCACATGTAGGTAGGAACATTCCAAAACATGGTTCATTTTTATTCCAAAATGCTAAATCTAACAAACCCATATTTTAATTCAATAATTTTCACATAAATTTTTTTTTTATTAGTTAAAGTAGAGAACTACCACATTATAATTCCATCCTAATTCATTTTTATCTATTTCACAAAAGAGAATTGCTTCTATATTTTGAATTAGTTCAACATCATGCTCAATATGCAACTGCCATTACACATTTTTCACCAATATATCCATATAAGTATACCCCTAGCATTCCACATTTTACAGCATGTGCCCTATCACGATACCATTCCCGTCCCATGAACCAAAACCTTCTACATTCTAGGTAACATTGGCAAGATTTCTACCCTCTACTTTCCCAGGAGAAGCTTCCCAAAATTTCTTCCATCCTAATGCATACACTCCACCTAGTACACAAATCCTCTGGATAGCCCCCTTGATAGGTATTCTTTCTATTAAGATAAATATCCTAGAGGCACAATTGAACCAAGATAACATGGTTGGGGGCACTAAATGTCTTCGCCAAAGGGTTAGGGATTTTGGAGAAGAGGAAACATTGCATTTCCTCTAACAGCCAAATACATTCCTCATTTGTCAGCATAACGGAAAATAACCGTCTCTTGCTTTTCTATAACACCCTCCATTTATTCACTTGCTCCTCAAAGGATTGTTTCCTATTGATTGGTACTACGTTCTGGGGCTCCATTGTCTCAATCATCTAGTGCTTTTTGGAAAACTACAAGAAAGTGGGTTTGAAATAGTTCAGGATGAGAAAAGTTCTTCTTGTATTGTAAAAAACTAACGAAAAGCCAAAAGGGAATTGGTGTTAATATCTACTATGCAAAGTTTTGGTTTGAGATGGTAATCGTCCTTGCGATCATGCCCTCATCAAAACTTGCTATGGTTCAAGATTATTGTTGTACATAAAGCAATTCTAATTTTTGAAAACGGCTAGAAAGTAAAGCAAGAGGATCTAGTCTGAAGATTGGTGGCAATGATAACTGCAACAGGAACAAGTTTTGACAAAGGCATGATTGCAAGGAGGATAGGTGGGATTATTGATGAGTATTGACGAAGGGGTTCATGGAAAGAGTTTCATGAGAATAATGCAACCAAATTAGATCAGTAGGATAAGAATGTTACTCCTAACGAGCTCAAAGACTCAAGTCATGAGTTAGAATCTGTTCTTAAAGGGAAAAATATCAATTTCTTCAGTTTATTTCAGAATACGGACCACATCAGGCTTTTTGAGTTGTTTTATTTTTCTCTCACTTGATCCACTGCTAAATCCTTCAACAATATCTTATTTAAGGGCCATAATTGTTGAATAAATTTAACAAGAATACCTCCCATTAAGATGAAATTAATCAGTCTTCTTCATGGTCAGCATTGATTGCATTTAGCCAGAAATTACAATAATGGGCTCCAAGCACCAAAGTAGATCTAAAATGTTTTTGCATCTCAAATGTAACACACGGAATCTATTCAAAATGGCATAAGAACCAAATTTATACTAAAAAAATTTTCAATGTCACTAGAATTATATGCAATACTTAATAAAGTACAGAACATGTAAAAGTATAAAACATATCTAGATAACTTTCTTTTTCATTTTTTTTAATTCCTCTACATTCTACAACAAAAAGTATTCTTCGACCACATTTCGGTTTTAAATCAATTCCAAAGCTCCATAGTCCACAAAAACAACACCAATTTCACCAAAGCACAAATCAAAAACATGCGCTGCATGAAATAGAGAATCAGCATGCTTAATGTCTAGAAAACACGTAAATTTATACAGCATCAGAAACTACAGAAAATTAGAGAAATAATATTCAATTAAGTAACCTGTTCAAGATGTCTTTGTAGCTGCAATCTATGAGCTCGGATTCTTCTCTCCTCATATCCTGAAAGGACTCTGACATAGAACATAGCTTTTCTTCCAAACTCCAACAGCTTATCCATACTTACCAAAATGTCGTTCTCCTTCTGCAAAAGGATAACAAGATAAGCTGCATTTGGTTTTGTTCTCCTTTTCCTTTCAAGTGATCCTAGTCTCGAATCACTTGCCTAGCAGGTATATGAAGTCAATTACATGGGAACATTTCAGGTTGGTTGACACACCAAAATACCCTTGAGGACATCATTCATTTGATTAATATAACATGGAAACCCTTCAGTCAAAAGGGATGAAATAAGACTTTTTAAAATCCTCGAATCTATATCTACATTTGTTTTTAAAGTTATCAGCAACAAATTTCAGCCATGGACGCACAAAAAAATAAAATAAAATAAAATAAGCAGTATATACAAGTACCATTAATCAATCAAGAGTCTCAACCTAGGTCTTCCTCAAGAAGTCCTAAACTTAATTGCAACATACAAACAGCTGTAGCGTATAAAAGTGTATCAGGCTATGGTTCTGAGCTTTTATGTGTATTAGCACAAGTGAGACTCGTAAAAAATGAAGAACTATTTCTGTCCTACGCAATCTGCACCTAAATTATTTAATCGCAACGAAAAAGAAAACGCAATTTATTTAAAACAAATAAAATATGAAATGTGTACCTATCCTGCAAGGAGGGGGGCTGCGAAGAATCAAAAGCAAGTGATTGCAGAGTGATGCATGGCGTCCCTCCTCCAATTCTCACGATTGATTCTCCATTGATGAAACTTCAAATTCGCGATTTGGGATTTCTTGCCGGAGAGAGAGAGAGAGAGAGAGATGCGTCCAACCTAGCAGGGGGAAGATGATCAGAGCAATCGAGTTCGTCACCACTGCCTTGCGAAGGAGCAGGCGATCAGTAGCTGGTTCGTTCGTTCCGTTCGAGCAAGCAGATGAAGGGCCGCGAAGCCTTGCGAGCAACATTTGTACTTTTGTTGGAGATGCACTAATGTTTTTTACCGCGTAAGGTCGAGTAAGTAAAATGTATTATTACTCAAATTTTAGTACTCCACCTACATTAAAAATGCTTACTAGGAACATTACTACTCTTTTTTTTTTATGTATGTGCAACAATTTATAATTCCTTAGAGAGGTTTTGATGTCTTTTATGTTCCATCTTTGAAATTTTGTTGAAGAAGATGATAGATGTTCTATTTTTCAGATCTCTAATATCTATATTTAGTGTCACTATCAATGTTCTTTTGTGCCACTATCGCTCGATAATATAATTGAGGACATTTTGAAAAGAAAATAGTATAAGAAGAAGGTCTTTTGTTGTAAAAAGTAAGAGGGTAAGATATTTGATTTGCTATTACACATTGTCTCTTCTTATTTGCAAATCATAAAATCTTGATTCCTTTCTTGTACAAGTCAAATGCATATAGGTTCTTTCACTAGTTGAACTCCATGTACAATATCACCCTACGAATGATTAGTGGATTACTTAGAAAACATAGAATGTTAGGGGTGGCTCAAAGGTCGAGGGAGTTTTTTTTTTTTTTCTTTGTTTGTGTTGTTAGGATTATTTTATGTTTAAACCATTTCATACTATGATACTTTCAGAATGATGCGTGAAATATAGAAGGAATGATTGCACTTTTTAGAGGGTATATTGTGTTCCAAGGGGAATGTCCTACTTTAATAGAAGTTGGTGATGTACTACCAATGTGTATAGATGTGGATCTTTTTCTTTTTTTTTGTAAAAATAGTTTATTATCATAAAAATCAAGTCGATGAAACTTTGGGGCTAATAGCAAGGACACCACAAGAATATGATTATGAATGAAGAAACATTGCTAATAAGGAATGATTTACAAATGAAATGCAAGCCAAATTACAAAAACTTTCTAAAGAATATCAAATTAAGGCACAGTAGTTTTGGGATTCTCTATTTGAAAAAAGATTAGAAAATGAAGAGATTAATGAGAGATTGATAGTATATGGATATGCTAATATGATGACAAGAAGGCTCTCACTTAATTCTTTGGGTTTAGATAGAATATGTGTAGAGTTTAGAGCTAAATTAGTTGTTTTCTGCTCATTGAGATTCATTAGCTTGTTGGTCGATTAACCACTTTTATAGGTTGATCGACTTATGACTAGCCATTAAAACACATTCAACCTATGATCGAGTAGCCAAGGCTAGTAAACCAGTCCACAGGGCAGTCAACTAATCCTTTGTGGTAGTTGACCGGCTCAGTAGTCAAAATTAGGTTGATTTCTTTTATTTTTATTTGTTGTGTCTTAATACGGTAATCGTGTGAGTTTTAGCACACATTACATTATTATTTGAGAGATAAAAAAAATAACAAAAACAAGGTCTTCGAATTCTCTTAATCCTCCAACTCTAGTAGCTTGAAACTTATTAAAACACAACTTAAATGTGAAACTGTTAATTTAAAATAGTTTGCTATCATCAAAACAAAGTTAATGAAACCTTATATTTACATAAACTTATGTCATTTTTCCCCTCTTTCATTTTTCTTAAATAAGCCTTGGCTGTTTTATTTAGATTCTTGAGTTTGCAAACAATTTAATTAGTTGTCGTATATTGAGGTAAGATTATATAAATAAGAAAACTTAAAAGCTCTTGGTGGTTCCTAAAAATTTAATTATTGAATGTTATTTTCTTTAGTATAATAATATTTTTCTAACTAATTCCAATCATTGATCATGAATAGCCAAAATTATCTATCATGAAAATCATCATTTGTAGAACAAGCTTGTGCAAATTGAACGTGTACATCTGAGTTTTTTTGATAAAAATTAAATATGTTACTCGACTTACTTCACACTACAGAAGTGTATAAAGCCGACAATAGGGATAGTCTTGTTGTATATTAGTCGGCGTTTGTGCAAATCACATGTTCTACTGCATAAAATATAACACATAGATAAGATATGCACCATTTTAAAAGAGTGACTTTGTTCACACTTCAATCTCTGTCTTGCTACCAATTGATTGCTTGTTTTGCAAGTTTTAGTTCCATTCGAAATAACAATTCAATACACTGAGCCTTGTTTTAATCATGTTGTTATATCTATGCATTCCAAAATATTATCCCTGACATCCTAGATGGGGGTAAACTAATGAGCTCGGATATTAATGAACTATATAGAAGAGTTATTTATTAGAACAATACTCTTACCGATCTATTAATAACAAGTAGATCTACACCAGGGGAATTAGTAATATGTCAAGAGAAATTGATACAAGAAGTCGTGGATACACTTCTTGATAATGGAATTCGCGGACAACCAATGAGAATGAGGAATGGTAATATTATGAATTCATGATAATTTATTTATTTATTTATTTTTAATTTTATGAATCAAAGCACTTTGAAAAAATTCAGCATGAGAAATTTTATAAGCCATTTTTCTTTATTTCATCTAATAGCGGGATTTCAAAAAAATATGAGAATTATTTCATTCACAAAATATTGTTAAGTAATCTAAATAAAATTTTATAAGTTGCATAATTGTGGCTATTCTTGGCTCGTTTGAGCCGTTCTGGCTTCTACTGAGCCGTGTACCCGTCTTAATCCAAGCTATTCTTAGCTTATTTAAATCTTTCTAACTTCTATCGAGCCACTCTCTCGACTTAATCTGCATCGTTTTCAATTCATCCGAGCCATCTTCAGCTTTTGCCGAGTCGTCTTCTCGGCTTGCTCCGTGTCATTGTCGGATCATCTGAGCTGATTGGGCTTATGCCAAGCCTTTTACCCTTCTCTGTTTGAGCCATTTTGGCTTCTGTCGAGCCATTTTTTGTCTATATATGAGCGATTGTCTGGTCAAATCATTGGCGCAATCCAAGCAGCTATTCAACTGTATTTGAACTACTTTGCACAATCTGAGCAATTGTTTGGCTAGACCTTTGTTGTTTTCCAACTATCGAGTAGTTGTTCGGCTAGATCTTCGTTATTTTTCAACAATCCGAACAGTTGTTTTGTTGTTTTCCATTAATTCAAGCAGCTGTTTGGTTGGATCTTCCTTGTTTTTCAACAATCCGAGCAGTTGTTCGATTGGGTCTTTATTATTTTCAAATAATCCGAGCAGCTATTTGGCTGGATCTTGCTTGTTTTTCAACAATCCGAGCAGCTGTTTGGTTGGATCTTCCTTATTTTTAAACAATTTGAGTAGTTGTTCGATTGGATCTTCATTATAGGCCAATAACTTTGTTTGTTAGGGCCCTTTTGAGCCTCATGAGCTGCACTCATCTATTAGGCTTATTTTGGTGAGCGATGCTTAATTGTTTGCCTCATGAGTTGTGCTCATCAATTGGGTTGATCTTTGGGTCTAATGAGCTTTGCTTATCAATTGGGTCAATCTTCGGATCTCATGAGCTTTTCTCATCAGTTGGGCTAGTCTTCGGGCCTCATGAGCTATGCTTATCAGTTGAACTCATTCGGATCTCATGAGTTGGGCTCATTAGTTGGATTAGTTCTTTAGGTCTCATAAACTTTGCTCATTAGTTGGGTCAATCTTTGAGCCTCATGAGCTTTTCTCATTAGTTGGGTCAATCTTCGAGCCTCATGAGTTTTGCATATCAATTGGGTCAATCTTTGGGTGTCATGAGCTTGGCTCATCAGTTGGACCAGTTCTTTGGGCCTCATGAGCTTTGTTCATCAATTGGGTTAGTCTAGAGATCTGTGCCATTTTGGGATTCACACCACTTCTCGGATTCACGCCACTCTAGGATTCGCGCCACTCTCAGTTTCACGTCAATTTGGTTCTATAAAAACGCCTTCTTTTATTCATTCTCTCCTTGTCTCTAACGAATGTTTATTCTAGGCATCAGGTACGCCCCTTTCTCCTTTCTTCTTTACCTTTTAAACTTTTGCTCAACATACTTTTTGTTTTGTACCTTACGCACTTTTCAACACTTTTGGTATGTTCTTTATGTGTTCTTCGTATGTTCTTCGTGTATTATTCAAAATTTTGCTCAAGGAGGGTTTTCTTGATCTTTAGCCAATAAGAGTAAAAGATGTTTTTGTGTTGTTTTCTTTTAGGAGCCATTTGTTTAGGATGGAAACTTCTGAGGCTCACTTTTCATTGGTAGTTAGCATAAGCAGTAAAAGGTCTTACCTTACCCTCGAGGATTTGTTGAGCCTACACTGTCTATATTTTATTCTAGACACCATTCATTCTCAAGGTCCTTGGCAACTCAGAGTTAATCATTCAACACGGTTCAAACAAGGTCTTTTTATATGTTGACTGTAAGGCCCCGAACCCTGGTGGGGCCTAGAGTACTGTTCTCCATACATATATCTTTGATACAATAACAATAAAACAACCTGAACCCAAAGTGGGGTCCTAGGAACACCTGTCCATAACTTAATTTAAACAAAGTAGCGGAAAATATTTTAAACCTCAAAGTTATACTAGAGTTCTAACCCTCTCATTTCCATAGGTATCTCCTACAAAACATTAATACAACCTATGGTATGCAAAAACATCACTACAGACATATCAGTGTCTCACAAGCACTTACTTTAAACAAAACTATCTAAGTCCCCGCCCCAATGCTCTTTAAGCTTGATTTCTTATATTTCCTGAAATGTTAAGATAATATTCATGGTGAGACACTTCTCTGTAAGATGGAACAAATTAATATCAGTGTGTGGCAAATGAGTTTTAGTATAGCATGAATACATCCATTAATTAATTAACCTAACTGAGATATCATGTAAAAATGTACTCACACCTATATATTTAAACAAAATGCATATTTTTTTCTCAACACATGGTTCACATAGCATCCCTTCCCATCGGCCTAAATACATACTTCTCAACCGAATTTCCATACTGACCATTCCTCCCCATGGGCCTCAGTACAGACATGACAACATAATTTCCATACTGAGCATTCCTCTCCATCAGCCTCAATACATACATCACAACATAATCTCCATTCTAAGCATCCCTCCCCATCGGCCTCAGTATAGACTTATTTCCACAATTTGGTATAAAAGCGTCATATTCACAATCAGTATAAAACCTGTCATATTCATAGTTAGGTGAAAAACCATCATATCATAACTCAGTCATATCATGAATCCACAATATTCACAACATTTCCCCAAAGATCAGTATAAAACCATAACTTTATTGTATATCATCATAACATATTCTAACAGGTTTATTTACGCAGTAACATAACCATTTCTCATGCCACTCAATTTGAGTGATAATTCGTATTATAATGACTGCCCAGGAAAAATATATTTTTATTGAAAACAAGAGTATGATCATTTTCGCAATTTTACTTTAACACATAATATACATTTTTCAGGAAAAATGAGATGATTACCCTACTCACTTGGTTTTTCCCTAAACACATATATAATAATTTATTTTCCATATGCCTAAATCATTCAGAAAAATCGTGTACAACATTTCTGTACTCATAATCTCAGTTTTAATCGGTTAAATTTTGAAAATAAACTGACATAATTTATTCACCTTACCTTAATCCTGGAGTGGTGCGTAGGATGTCCAAACAACGAATTAGCTTCGATTAAAATACTAAGGATTGAAGTTGGGACCCTGTAATGGTGTTTATTTATTAATTTGGCTAAAGATTTGGTGAGAAATTGAGGAGAGAGAGAGAGAGAGAAAGTCATAGCCCTAAAGAGAGGGAGAGGGAGAGAGAGAAATTTTTCCAAAAAAAAAAATGAACTTAGATCTATTTATAGGCTGCTGTCCCAGGGCAAAACCGTAGACGGTTTCCCTGAAATTGTTGATAATTTGGTTTTTAACCAAACCATTTTACCATGTTTTAACTTTAATGGCTCTCCGTAATTATTTTAACATTTTTTTCACCATAATCTTCAATTCAATACATATCGGGTGGTATTCTATACAGAAGAGTGTGCTCCCTATAATAACCCAGAAAAAAATTAATTAATTAATTAATTGGTTAAACACTATTAAATTAATGTATTAAATAAACAAATAAAAAGAAATAATATGAAAAAAAAAGTAATTATTAATTAATTAATGAATTAATTAAACCTTATTAAATTAAATAAACAAATAAAAATAAATAGTAAAAAAAATGGAATAAAGATATATATATAAGCTAATGTATATATATGTATATAAAAGTTAAAGTATAAGTTAATGTATAAATATATATATATATATATATATATATATATATATATATATAAAAGTTAAGTTAAAGTAAGTAAGTTAAAAAAAAACCTGAAGTCCAGAGACCTGCGTCTCTTTCTCTCTCTCTAAACTTACTTCTTCTTTCAGTCCGTCTCTCTCCACTCCTCCGTCTCCGCCTCTTTTTCTCCCATCATTTCTCGACAAATACTCGATTGATCGGAAAACGGAAGGTGCCATTGGGTTCCTAACTCCACCACCGACATTTCTACTAGAGCAAATTTGTCGTGGGAACGACCTAAGTACTGCTCCTAGGGAAAGGTAATTTTTCCCAAATTTCTCAATTTTTTGTTAAATTTGTTGTTAAATCGACGATCAGGCACCACCACCAGTTCCTAATCGTCGTTGTCGTTATTTTGGCGTAGGTAATTTTTCCATTGGGGTTTTCTAGACCCTACTCCAAAGTAAGAGTGAGATTTGGGAAATTTGACAATTTGGATAAATTTAAGGGTATATTTATTTATTTAGGAATTATGACCCTAGTAAATATTTAAATAATATTTTATTCATGAATAATTTATTGGAGTTAGGAATTTTTGATTCAGGGTCCGGGTGAGCGCCGCAGGTATTTTTCGGAGTCCATGTTGGCATAGTTCAAGAAACCAAGTAAGGGAAAAAATATATATTAAATCAGAATTTTTATGAATTAAATGAAAAATAAATTGTGTTATATGTACGTGTATATGTTTCAGTATGGGTCAAATGTCAATGGTTAAAATTATATTTTTTTTGAGTTTAAGACTGTTTATTAGATATGTATATGCGAAAATGAACTGATAAAAGTGGGAAATATTTTCAGAATAATTAAGTAAGAAATGAAAGGTATTTTTAGTATATAAACATTAAATGTTAGTTGGCTTATTTTATAAGCAGTGTATGAATTTTATTGCTAACTTGTGTGGCATGAGATTCTGTGCAAATATATGTTAAATGCATGAAATGCAGGCTAAATAAGTAAAGTAATGAAAATAAAATATGATATGGACAATGTTGTCTGTGTATGTTAAATGCAACCATGTAAATGTAAGACAGCTGAAAGACAGCCATGTTAGCAAATCTAGCACACTTCTGTGTAGACTAACTGATGACAGCTAAAAGGAGCTGTATTAGTAGATCTAGCACGTTTCTACGTAGGCTAACTGATGATGGCTAAAGACCAGCTATAGTACGAAGTAATGAAATGAAATGTTATGCAATGAAATGACGATGAAATGGCAATGAAATGAAATGACAAAGGTAAATGATGTAAATGAGAAAGAGCCACTTAAAGTGAAACAAAATGCAAAGTTAAGTTATGAACATGAATGAATGTGTATGAATGTATAATGACAGAAAGAATGGTGTATTATAATATTAGAAGTATTTATGTATGTAGAACATGTTACGTTTGGGCAGGGCACACTCTTCGCCTGAGGGCTTGCTGAGTAAGGCGAGTGCACTAGTAGTTACAGATGTGGCAGTAGCCGCATAACGTACTAGGGCAGAGGGAACCTACTTGTATGGGCGGGTAGAATTCCCTATCCTTAAGGCCTTTGCCGGTAAACTATTGTTGAATGCGTAAATACGAGATCAATTTAACACTTGAGGGCTTACTGAGTAAGGTGAGTGCTCTGGTATGTTTTAATTGTGACCTTAGGGTTACCTAAGTATCAGAACAGAGGGGTGCTACTTGTATGGGTGGGTAATCACCCCTATCCTTGGGTAATCTCGTGGGTTAAACATTTGTATGTGTTTGATTAGGATCAGAAAATGGTTTTAGGAAATTATGTTAATGATTTACAAATATTATAAAATGATATGTATAATCTTATGATGGCCACACGATGAATTTAATATATTGTTTCTTCTCATACTGAGACGTGTCTCACCCGAATATGAATTCATTTTTTTCAAGATTTCTCAGGATCGAGCTTTGAGAGTTTGAGATTTTATAACATTTTTGGAAGATATAAGAAAAATGGTATATTTTTATGTTAATTCTAATATGTATATTTTATGTTTTATATCTTATGTTTTAACTCAGTTATGAATAGAAAGTTGTGAAACATACTGATATTAGTAGATAATGTTTTGGAGACATGTATATATTTGAATACTGGTAGAAGATTAATTTATTATGGTTAGTAGTTAGAATTAGTAAACTTTGGTATTATGTTATATGGAGATTATGGTTATATTTTCCGCTGCGTATGTTATGGATTATGATTTATCAGGATATGATCATATATTATGGATTATGGATTATCAGGGATTTTATCAGGTATAACGCATCGAACCCAGGTTTAAGGGTTCGGGTTGTTACACTCCCACCTATGTGTTACCTTGACATACTATTTAAAATGTGTTTATTGATATATTAATTATTATTCTCTTATTTTATTCTAATTAGATTATATCACAATCTGCACCTACTTGAAATATCATCCCCAATGCATTTTTATAGACGCTAATTACTTTCCTTCTATGTAGTTGTAAAGTACATTTAATTTGAACCTTCCTAAAAAATATAGTAGTGACTGCAATAATATCAACAACAAATAGACAAGTTTCATTGAGTAACAAATCTAAAGGATATATATATTTTTTTAAGTTACAAAATTATTTATAGTATATAAATATAATTCATGAAGTGCAAACACAATTCGCAACTGAAATAAAATTATAAAAATATGTGGTTTGGAAAAGCATTAAGATAAGTGTTTAAGAATATAAATTTTGGGCTTTGAATTTATACTAGTGTGAATTTGCAAGAAACTGAATATAATTTTATATTATGTTTTGTTCAAATCTATATAATTTCAAATCCAAAAAGTCAGCATTCCCAGCTCACAAACATGACATAAAAATTGTACTTGAAAACATGAATTTCAAGTCTTAAATTTGAATATGTGTATTATAAACAAAGCTAAAGATGATTTCATAATGTATTTTAGGCAAACTACACAAACCTGAATTTGGAATCCAAAACCCAAACCATCAAACACAAGGTGGGATAACAAGTAAGTCATACAATGATTCACTGCTACTAACAATGATATAAGAGTACATAAAAGATCAAGATAATTTGCAATTTAATATTTCTATGCATAGGGACCTCTTGAATTTGAATTTGTATTAATATAAAACTGTATTAAAATTTGTCTAAATCTACTCAAATTCAAATTCAAGATTCAAAATCCATACTCTCAAACGCAACATATATATTTGATATCTACATCTTTACCTATCTTGCACTGCTTAAAAAAAAAAAACAAAAACAAAATCAAAAATAAAATTCCTTTTCAATAAATGGGTTAGAGTATGATATTTTGTAAATTTGTATACAATTAGTGATATTACTATGATTTTTGTTGTACCATGTATAATGATGTATGTTGCGGGATAAAATGGTGATGACCTGCAATGTTGCTCTCTGACTTCCGATGACCTGAAAAGGATGAAAACAAAACAGGCTTGGAAGACTCGGGGTGTTCTCCGAGGGGTCACTATGATGCCTAAGTCAAGGAATGCTTCCAAGAGGTTGAATGCAACAATAAGATTGGGTTAAGAGTTTGTTACCTTGACTTGTTTACATCATCCTTTTTTATAGTGGCGAGGTTTGACCCTCGGGGTGATCCGTCATTATGACGCGGGGGCGTGGATCACTCCGAAGGTTTAAAGCGCCAGCGTGGATCACTCTAGGTGTTTTAAGGTACCAACGTGGATTTCTTCCTTCATTATTGAATTAGAGTTAATTGCTCTTACCAAAGGATTTGACTTAGGTGATTGCAGGATTTTGACTTCCTCTTATAAGCTGATATATTTAGGGCATATCAATGTATATGTTTTTTATTCTATAGTTTATAACAATGACGATGTTTCTATGTGATAAATGTATAGTAATGAATTATTAGCAGTTTGATGGTTGTACTATGTCCGATAATTTCATATTTACCCATTAGTTTTATAAATTGTTATCCTAAAGGTGGAGCTCTTAGCTAAGGTACTAAGATTTTGCTTTAACACAGATTTATTGTGCTAAAATCTTGTGTAAGATCAACTAATGCCACATGCTTTACTAACTAAATACTGTTGAATGTATTATATATTTTCTAGATTGAAGCAGAACTCAATTAACTAAAAGATCTAATTGTTTTCTAGTGGGAAAAGCATAAAATTAGCGATGAATGAAACCATGTGTGAGGATACTGTTCCTATGTTAATTGGAATATTCATTTAAAAGATTTCAAATGGGAATAATGAATCATATGATGTTGTATTATGGGGAGTGTAGAAGTGAGATCGTTTCTTATGAAAACAAAAGTTTCTTTACTCATTATAACTAGGATCATGTGAAACTAAAATAACTTATAGAATACTAAAATATGTATGTTAAGCAATTTCTACATTCATAATTCTAGATTTAATTCAATATAACAGGGATTACTATTTTAGTAACCCAAGGTTCAAGCTAGAAGCACTTCAGTATATATATTACAAATTAGTAATTTGTTTCACATCAATCAATACTAACAAATATTTTGCATATTTCTCCTAAGCTTGCCTATAAAATATGTCTTTATAGTGATCATTTTACCCTTTAGTCACATTTATAATTGTCATCAATTATTTTATTAGTAATTACATACTCCGCAAAAAGCAAATCGCTATGAAATCCTATTGTTGTTAGAGAGAGGGAGAGACAGAGCAAGTTTGAGTGGGCGCAAGCTATAGGTTTGGGAAGAAAAACAAAGGAAAGAAAATTTTACTTGGTTAACTTCCAATTAAAAGCTTTTAGTGATAAGCATTTGAGATGGTTTAATACCATTAACCTTGTGTATAAAAGCTTGAAATCTAAAGTTTGAATTTAAATTTATATGAATTTGGATAAAATTAAAGTAATTCAATGGTAGCATTGTTTAAGTATAAGCTCGATACAGTTTTTAAAATGACAGTTACTGGTTATTCTTGAATTACATTAAATAACTTATTGTAAAAGATATGCTTTGTTGTAGTGCATATGTTTGAGATCCTAAAATCCAAAATTGCTTAAAATTTTTTTCTTCTTCTTAATCAATTCTTATTATCACATTTGTAATTTTAAGAAGTGAAAAATTACATGTTCTAATTAACTTGTGTGGATGTCTTTTTAACTCACCATGATTTTAATCATTCTTAATTATGCTAACAAGGAGAAGTGATTGAATTCAAGTTGAAAGCCTCATAACAGGAGATCTATTATTGACATGCATGGAAAATAAAGTTTCAAATGAGAAAAATCCAAAATAAACTAAAAATTATATGTATTTCATACTTTGAATATTAGATACAAGCTCAACTGTTTGCATTGAATGCCTGCTGTAAATATTTAAGAGAGTGATTTCAAGTTTACTTAGGTCATAAAGAATAACTAATGCACATAAATACATTAATTACACATGAGTTGGTTAACATAATGAAATGAGATAAAAAATAAAATGAAATAAAGTTTGAAGGGAGAGTATAATGAAATTAAATGATAAATATGATCCCATTTTCAATCGATTGCAGTCCATTTTTTTTTTTTTTATATTAAACATGTTGTTAATATATAGGAATAGCATGGAATCAGGTAGAATGGAATTTAATTTATCAATTTCGTTATTTGTCCCATTCAAAATTTTATTATATTCAATTCTCATTCTCTCGATTCCATAAACCAAACATAGTGCAAAAACTACTTGCAAATCTAAGTTGCACAACAAGAGACTGCTCGGCAATATGCGATCCTATATTCATTTTGAATCTTAAATTTCGAATGTTCAAGGCCTACAATACAAAAGTTCAAAACTTTACTACCAGGATATCTCCTAAAAACTTGTATATATATTTCTAAAAAACCTTATTAATGATATGTTATAAACTCTCAGCATTCTTTGCACCACAATCTTCAAGTCAATGCATATCGGATGATATTCTGAGTACATAAATGAGTGGGCTCCCTACCTATGCGTTAGTTGGATACTATTAAAAATGCATTTGTCATGATGCTAATTATTTTTCTCTAGGTCTATTCCAGCTAGACAGAAGAGTATAGATATATATCATATCTACGTCTAGTGAAATGTCATCCAAAATGCAAGTGTCTAAGGGTTAATTACTTTCTTTTTTTGTAGTTGTAAAGTGCATTTAATTTGCACCTCCTTAATTATAACATAGTAGCTACAATTAGGGGTAGGGGGGTGGGGAGTTAGGTGTTAACAGTGTACCCTCCATTAAAACTATGTAATGTATATATATGAAGAGACAAACTACTTACATGGTACAATTTTAGTGGAGGCTAGTATACAAGTCTTTCTTGCTACAATAATATCAAGAACAATAAAAAAAATGACAACAAAAAATAGAGAATTTTTGTTGGGTAAGAAATTCAAATAATATTTTTTGAACTAGAAAATTAACTATAGTATTGTTATTTATGGTGTGACTCTTATACATTGGATTTCATAAGCAAAGAAGGAAGAAAAATATAAAGGGGCAGCACAGTAGGGACTCGTCGACGAGTGCCCTGTGCTCGTCGATGAGTAGATCCGAGAGTAGAAAAATCTTAGAGTTCTGGTGTAGAGACCCGAAGAATTATAGTAATTAAATAATAAAAGAAAAAAGAGAAAAGGAAAATTTCAAGAAGGACTCAGCAGGGTCTCGTTGACGGACGTAGAGTGCTCGTCGATGAGAAGCCTTCTTGGGCTCGTTGACGTGGACTCATGTCTCGTCTACGAGAACTTACCGAGAGGGCTGATTTTAGGGCCTGAAACTCGTCGATGAGGGTTAGGTGTTCGTCGATGAACTCCCTTATTGGACTGATCGAGGAGATGACGTGGCTCGTCGACGAGGTCACGTGGACAAACATTTTATATAAGGCCAAAAATTACATTTTCTGCGAGAGATTGCATGCAGGCTCCCTCTCTCTCTCTCTCTCTCTCTCTCTCTCTCTCTCTCTCTCTCTCTCTCTCTCTCTCTCTCTATAAAATTCATTCCCCTCTCCTTCTCTCTACGATTCCAGCTTCGTTCTTCATCGGATCGACGATTGGAAGCCGCCACGCTACTTTTGGGAAGATTCTCTTCAAGTTTGCTAGAATAGATTATTGGTTAGGCCAACTTGGGCACCATCCCAAAAATAGGGTAAGTTGATTATTTGGATATTTTCAGTATTACCAGTCTTATCCAAGTTTAGATTCTGTGTTGTATGAGAATATACTGGTGTTCTTTGGAGTAAAGATAGGGTATTATGTTTTTAGGATTAAGTTGTTTTTGGGACCCTGTAGATATGGGTTGAGGACCCTAGCGGGTATCTTTCCAGGAGTTCAAATAAATTATAGTTTAGAAATGCTAGATATGTGGAGTTGGGGAAAATATGAATGTGATAATTATTATGGTAAATTCAGTTGTGTGACTGGGGGTTATATGAGTGTTATTTCAGGGTGTTGAAAATTATGAATGCCGCACGCATAAGATTGTTAAATAGTATTTAGAGCTAGATAGTCAGGTAAGGGGAATACATGTTATGCCAATGTTATTAGACATTTTACCAATATAATAAAGTATTTGATCAGGGTGTGAAAATTAAACAATTTTACAGAACATATTTATAGAGTTTTATTGAATTGTGTGGCATGAGAAATACTGAAATATTATAGAATATGTTATACAGTTTTACAGAGGCATGATTAGATAACTTACAGAGTTATGAAACATAACTTATACAGTTTTATATACAGAGCTACGGCTATACAAAATTATACAAAAATACAGTTGATATGATATACGGTATTTTACAAAATCATGTTTATACAGTATTTTACAGAATTATGATTACGTAGTATATTTCAGAACAAGATTATACAGTGTTTTACAGAGTTGATTATACGGTGTTTTTATTACCATGATTATACAAAAATATACAGAACCATGAGTATACAGAATTTTATAAAACCATGATATACAAAACATAGAACTGTGATGTATAGAAATGCAGATTATGTAGAATATAGAGTCATGACATACAGAATACAGAATTACAGCTACTGAATATAGAGATATACAATTATTATAGCATCATGGCTATACAGTTGATATAGAATCATGGTTATTACAAAAATACAGAATCAAGGTAAAACAGCTAGATTTATATAGAAATATTATTATACAGTATCAGACCCTGATGGAACACAATATTTTATAGAGCACGGTACCGTTGCGATACAGTATAGACAGTGCAACCATACGTCTCAAACAAAGTATGGTACAGTCGATTGTGCCCTTAGGTGGAGTAGGCCTTTCGTGCTAGAGGCATCTAGATATGCATACAGTTAGGCTAGCACTGGAGGGCCAACCAGTGTTTAGCCTCGCCTACAAGCCGCACAACCCAGTCATGAGGGGGTAAGTCATGACATATAGCTATCTAGGGGGAAGTTTACAGATTTATGTTTATGTATAGTACGCACAGAAAGCAAAGATTACTTATTATAGATAGAAGTACTTTTGAATAGATAACTCAAAAATTTTCATATTCTAAATGATATAAGCTTGTGTTATTATACATATGTTTTACTTGATGTATAAAGTATGCAGTATTAATTAAATGATATGTTGCCAACTAACTCATATGCCACACGCTGCTAATAATATGTTTCTCCTTACTGAGAGGTGTCTCATCCCAATATTATTAAATATTTCAGGTAATCCAGAGAGGTGAGCAGGGCCGGCTTAGAGGTAGAGGTGGTGTAGAGTCGGCGTAGTTTTGGGGTGACTTTTGGATTGGTCTATGGAGCCCACAGTATTTTGAGATTTTTGGGAAGTGTTATATATATGTGTGTATGTGTACAGTCAGGTATATAGTACTCTGGTATTGTATTTTGGAATATGTTGGATATGTATTTACTTCTGCTACTTAGGTGTTATATAAAATGCACAGGATACCACGGTCCTACTTCGGGCCGTGACGATGTCAGCTATGCTCATGTGAGGTATCAGAAATTATATATTAATATAGAAAAAAATGGATGAAAATTTCAGGTCGTTACATATGGAGATGTCGAGAGCAGAAAAATGGGCTCGTCGACGAATGCCCTGTTCTCGTCGATGAGTGTCCTTCTTTGGATCGTCGATGAATCCCCTGTACTCGTCGACAAGTGCGCCTGGGTTGTCAACAATTTTTTTGAATTTTGAATTTGAACGTTGGGGTGGTTCGGTAATTGGAGGGAAACCTCCGAAACTCTGTTATATATGTCATTCTGGGCATGTATTGAGGGAGTGTGATCATTTTGAGAAGTGTATTATGTACTTTGAGATTTCCTTAGTGAAATTCTTGTGTTATTGCTTCTGTGGATGTAAGCTTTGCCGAACCACATAAATCTTGTTATTGTTCTTGTTGTTTATTATTTTCTGGTTGTATTTCATTTACTTGTTGTGTTTATTCCACTATGCTTAGTATTTATCCCAACCATATCACAACAAATTGGTATTAGAGCGATTGTTGTTATGGCATCGGGATCGTCTTCTGCAAGATTTGACATTGTCAAATTTGATGGTATTGGGAATTTTGGTTCATGGTAGAGGAGAGTGAAAGATATTCTTGTGCAAAAAGGAATGGGAAAGGCAATACTTGGTGTTCAACCAGATGGAATGGATGAGGCAACATGGAGAGAATCGCAAGCAAAGGCCGCTTCTACAATACGCTTGAGTTTGGCCGACAAAGTACTCTATCGGGTGATGGAGGAAGATTCTTCAACTTCTATACGGCGAAAGTTAGAGAGCCGATACATATCCAAATCTCTCAATAATAAATTGTTTCATAAGCAACATTTGTATTGACTTAAGATGGTTGAAGGATCAAATTTAGATCAACATATTAATGTTTTCAATCAAATTAATAGTGATTTGATGAGAGTTGATGTTAAATTTGATGAGGATGACAAAGCTTTGATGTTGTTAAAATCTTTGCCCTTGACTCATACCTATGAAAATCTTATGACCACTCTTACGTGGGGAAAAGAAACTCTTGATCTTGAAGAGGTAAGAAGTGTTTTGGTAAATTTTCAACAAAGATTGAAAATATGTGATGAAGGAGAAGGACTTGTGGTAAAGGGTAATAATGAGCGACGCAAAGGAAAATCCAAACATGGATCAAGTCAGAAATCCCGAAATCAATCCAAGAAGAAGAAAGAAATTCGGTGTTATAAATGCAGTAAAAAGGGGCATGCGAAACCGGAGTGTCCAGATTGGAAGAAGGGAAATTCTAAAAAACATGAGGGTACTTCAAAATCTACGAATGTTGTTCAAGAAAGAGATTCAACGTGTAGTGATGGTGATGTTCTATCAATTTCAGTGGGGTCGAAAAATCTAATGGACTCTTGGATACTTGACTCAGCATGTTCTTATCACATGACTCTGAATAAGGAGTGGTTTAGCACTTAATGTTAGTGAATTCTGGATCAGTTCTCATGGGTAATGATGCTTCTTGTAAGATCATTGGCATAGGAAATATAAAGATAAAAATGTTTGATGGTGTGGTAAAAATGTTGTGTAATGTAAGACATATACTAGAGTTGAGGAAGAGTTTGATATCACTCGGTACTTTGGATTGTAATGACTTTAATTACAAGTCCAAAGATGGAGTTTTGATGGTATGGAAAGGTAATCTGACTGTAATGAAAGGGCAGAAATTGGATGGGAATATTTACACATTGCAGGGAACTAACATTGTAGGTGGAGCTGCAGCTGTAGATGCTGAATCAGATGAGACTGTCTTGTGGCATATGCATCTTGGGCATATGAGGGAACACGGTATGAAGGAACTACACGAGGAAACTTTTGAAGGGCTTGAAATCACGTCACCTAAAATTTTTCAGGATTTGTGTTCTTGGAAAACAAAACAGGGCAAAGTTCAGATCAGCTATACACAAGACAAAATGTATTCTTGATTATGTGCATTCAGATATTGGGGACCCAGTTAGAGTTGCATCAAAGGGTGGACATGCATATTATGTGAGTTTCATTTATTATTACTCCCGGAAGGTCTAGGTTTACTTCATGCGTCACAAATCAAATACGTTTGCCAAGTTTAGGATTTGGAAGGTTGAAGTGGAAAATCTGACAGGGAGGAGAATCAAATACTTATGGTCGGATAATGGAAACGAGTACACTGATTCTCGGTTTATGGAGTTTTGTGTGGAGTAGGGTATCAAGAGACACTTTATAGTTTGCCGGACTCCTTAGCAAAATAGTGTGGTAGAACGAATGAACCAGACTCTTTCTGAAAGGGCTCAATGTCTTAGATTAAATGTAGGGCTGTCGAAGAACTTCTGGGCCGAGGCAGTGAGTGTGGCTTGTTTTCTGATAAACCGATCACCAAGGGCGTCACTAGAGGGTAAAGTGGTAGAAGAGGTTTGGACGGGAAATGTAGTAGACTACTCTAAATTGAAGGTATTCGGGTGTCCAGCCTATGTTCATGTATCTAGTGAGGAGAGGTATAAGCTTGACCCAAAGTTTCGTCGTTGCATTTTTTTGGGATATCCAGAGGGTGTAAAGGGTTATGAGCTATGGGAACCATTGGAAAACAAGGTAGTGGTCAATAAGGATGTAGTCTTCGATGAGAAGGTTATGGTGAAGCATACCCAAAAGTGTGATGAACATAACTAGGTGCCAAAAACCTGGGGCAGTAATGAACATGTTGTTCAAGTGGAGTTAGAAGCTTAGGGCAAAGAAAATGATCATGGTCCTATGGTTGCAGGGAGTTCTACCTTGGGAAACCAACAAGTTAATGATATTACAATACGAAGATCTAGATGCACTAACACGCCTCCACCAAGGTATTGATTTGGAGAGTTAATATCTTATGCTTTCCTTACTAGTTGCAGTGATCCAACTACATTTCAAGAGGCAGTGCACGGCCAGGAGAAAAATAGGTGGATGGGTGCAATGATTGAGGAGATGGAATCACTACATAAGAACCAAACTTGGGATTTAGTGGAGCTCCAGATGGGAAAAGACCAATAGGTTGCCAAAAGGATACTCATAGAAGAAGAGGATAGATTATGATGAGATCTTTTCTCCAGTGGTCCGACATACTTCTATCAGAATTGTGTTGGGGTTGGTAGCTTGTTATGATTTTCATTTGGAACAAATGGATGTAAAGATGACGTTTCTTCACGGTGACTTGGAGGAACAAATCTACATGGTACAACCGGAGGGATTCATTGATCCGGCAAAAGAAAATCTAGTTTGTAGGTTGAAGAAATACTTTTATGGGTTGAAACAGTCTCCAAGGCAATAGTATAAACGATTTGATTCCTACATGATTAAGATTGGCTACAAAAGGTGTGAGTATGACTGCTGCGTATATGTAAACAAGCTTGAGGATGGTTCTCTTATTTTCTTGTTATTGTACGTCGATGACATGTTGATAGCTAAAAAAGATTTAACTGAGGTGAATCAATTAAATGACCTGTTGTATAAGGAATTTGACATGAAAGATCATGGCTCGGCCAAGAAAATACTTGGGATGGAGATTTGCCGTTATAGAACTGCAGAGAGATTATGGCTATCTTAGGGTGGTTGTGTATAAGGTGTTGGAGAGGTTTAGCATGACTGGTGCAAGACCGGTGAGTACACCTCTAGTGAATCATTTTAAGTTGTCTATTGCAAATTACCCAAGTACGGATGAGGAAATCCGGGACATGTCGAAGGCCCCCTATGCTAATGTTGTGGGGAGTTTAATGTATGCCATGGTGTGTATGAGAGCAGATTTGACTTATGCAGTGAGTGTGGTAAATAAGTTTCTCTTTAATCCAGGAAGGCAGCATTGGGAAGCCGTCAAATGGATACTCTGATATTTACGAGGTACATCGGGATATGACATCATATTCGGCAAGCAGCAGGATTGTCCTTCAGTTATGGGGTTTGTAGATGCTGATTATGCTGGAGATATGGATGACAGAAAGTTTACAACAGGATATGTATTTACCCTTGTAGGAGGATCGGTATGTTGGAGATCCGTGGTATAGTATCTAGTAGCGTATCCACGACTGAGGCAGAATATATGACATTTTCCAAAATTGAAAAGGAAGCCTTATGGCTTACCGATTTAATCAGAGAGCTGGGGTTACAAAAAGATGGAGTGGTGCTGCACTGTGATAGTTAGAGTGTTATTTACTTGGCAAAGAAGTAGATATACCATGCTAGAACCACGCACATTAATGTGTGGTTCAACAGGGTTTGGGAATTGATTTCTTCGGGTGAACTTATGCTGGAGAAAGTTCACACGTTTGAAAATGCAGCAGATATTTACTTTTAAGAAGTTCAAGTATTGCTTGGAATTACTTCATGTCTCCAATTGATAGAAGGAAGACAAACCCAACTGAGTGGTTCAAGTTCAAGGTGGAGCAGTTAGATATATTTTTTTAGATTCTCCTAAGGGGCGTATAATCGCCAAGGTGGAGATTGTTGTTTATGGTGTGGCTCTTATACTTTGGATTTCATAAGCAAAGAAGGAAGAAAAACATAAAGGGGTAGCACAGCAGGGACTCGTCGACGAGTTCCCTATGCTCGTCGATGAGTAGATCTCGAGAGCAGAAAAATCTCAGAGTTCTGGAAATACCGAGAGCAAAAAAATGGGCTCGTCGACGAGTGTCATGTTCTCATTGACGAGTGTCCTTCTCTAGATCATCAACGAATCCCCTGTACTCGTCGATGAGTGCGCTTGGGCTGTTAAAAGCTTTTTTGAATTTTGAATTTAAACGTTGGGGTGGTTGGGTAATTGGAGGGAAACCTCTGAAACACTGTTATATATGTCATTTGGGCATGTATTGAGGGAGTGTGTTCATTTTGAGAAGTGTATTGTGTACTTTGAGATTTTCTTAGTGAAATTCTTGTGTCATTCCTTTCGTGGATGTAGGCTTTGCCGAACCATGTAAATCTTGTTGTTTATCATTTTATGGTTGTGTTTCATTTACTTGTTGTATTTATTCCTCTATGCTTAGTATTTATCCCAACCATATCACAACAAGTATGTAACTCGTGAGGTATAGACACAATTCATAATTGAAGTAAAATTTCAAACTTTGTAGTTAGGAAAAACATTAAGGTAGTATTTTGGAGTACAAATTTTAGATCTTGAATTTCAATATGTGCGAATTTCAAAGAAATTGAATACAATTTTCTATTATGTTTTATTTCAAATTCATACAAATCCGAATCTAAACTCCAAAATTTATGTTTCAAAGGTAAGGTAAGGTAGTCTTTAGGGGTATAGATTTGGACTTGTGTCAACTTAAAACAAACTTAACATAGTTTTATACTACACTCTGTCAAAATTCAAATTGAGGTTTTGTACTCTACATACCCAAAAGTAAGATAATGTTTTCTTTAGCGCATAAATTTTTTGCTTCAAATTTGAATTTGTTTCAATTTTGTATGAAACTTAACACAGTCCAACTTACATTTTACCTAAGTCCACACAATCCCAAATCCAAGATTTGCATTTCCAGCTTCCAAACATGAGACAAAGTTGTGCTTGAAAACATGAGTTTCGAATCTTAATCTCAAATTTGTGTTAGTATGAACAAAATTTAGAATGATTTAATACAATATTGTTGTTGCCAAGAATTGTACGACTTTTGTTAAATCGTCCTTCGACCTTAACCACCTGAAAGGAATAAAATAATAATGGCTTGGAGGACCCGGGGTGTACTTCAGTGGATTACTCTGATGCCTAAATTAGGGAATGAGAGGTTCAGATCGCAACAGTAAATGAAGAGTGAGTGAGAATGAGATGCTTCCCTTCTCCTAAGATCCCTTTTTTTATAGTGGTGAGGCAGACCCCCTTCAACTTGACATTTATAAGCATGCCATTATGCTTAGAGGGGTTATGTGTGACTCGCCATTATACTTAGGGGGGGTTATAGGTGACTTGCCATTATGCTTAAGTAGATTATGGGTGACTTAAGGCTGCTATGTTGGACATCAATAGTAGCTCTTGTAACTGCATAGGGGGTTATGGATAACGTGAAGGCGGTTATGCGAGATATCAGATGCTATTTAATGTTGGCCTTACAACTATCCGCCCCTATGAGAATACCTATCAATTTTGGTTGTACTAATTTTGGGTGTATCATTCCCCCCCCCCCCCTAAAAAAAACTCTCGAGTATTTGAAATAAATTTCTCTTATTCGAGAGTAGTAATTCGAACCAGTCCCCGAGTGACTTAGAGAGCTAGTTATAGGGCTTATTACCTAAGCCATGCAGGTTTGTAACTACCTAGTGGTCCAAATGGACCATTCAAGTGAGTTGTGCTTACTCCTTTATGCCTCATGAGACGTGCTCATCAAGTAGGTCGGTCGACGGGGCCTCATGAGTTCTACTCATCAGATGGGCCAATAGAATGAGTCATTCTCACTCCTCTATACCTCATAAGTTGTGCTCATCAAGTGGGAAAGTTTTCAAGGCTTCATGAGGCATGCTCATTAGGTGGGCAATTATGGGTGAGTCGTGCCCACTTCTTTGTGCCTCATAATCTATGCTCATCATATGGGCAATTATGGGTGAGTTATGCTCACTCCTTTGTTGCCTCATGAGGTGTGCTCATTAGATGGGCTATTATGGGTGAGTCATGCTCACTCCTTTGTTGCCTCATGAGCTGTGCTCATCAAATGGGCAGGTCTTTAGGGCCTCATAAGCGGTGCTCATGAGATGGGTTGTTGTTGGTCTACACATGTTGATGCGTGTTGCTGGGATTCACGTCATCATTGAGATTTGTGCCATTGGGGTTTGTGCCATTAGGGTTCGTGCATCGTAAGTCTATTAGTTGCCTACATTATTTGCATCTTCTATCTTATTTACTAGATCTAAGGCCTTCATAATAACTTCTTGTGGGGCAGTTGTCTTCCCGTCAGACACTGCTTTTATCCAATTAGCCTCCAGATCATGTTCCTCATAATATTTTTTTTGACACAAAGATCATAGTGAACATGCATTCTACCCTTTCTGGGAAGGTTAGAAAGTTACTGAGTGGCACACTTGGGTTATCTATTGGAGTGGAATGAATTGACCAAGGTGATTGGTTTCCTCCAGTGGGTTCTTACTTGGAGTTATGCGATGTGGTCATAGTCAATAATAGAAAACCTCCCAAGGGTTTCTACAGACGACGCCAACTGTTGCTGCCAAGAATCGTACGACTTTTGTTAAATCGTCCTTCGATCGTAACCACTTGAAATGAATCGAATAATAATGTTTTAGAGCTCCCAGGCATATTCCGATGTATCACTTTGATGCTTAAGTTAGGGAATGAGAGGTTTAGATTGCAACAGTAAATGAAGAGTGAGTGAGAATGAGACGCTTACCTCCTCCTGAGATCCCATTTTTATAGTGAAGGCAGACTCCCCTTCACCTTGACATTTATGAGTGTGTCATTATACTTAGAGGGGTTATGGATGACTTGTTATTATGCTTAAGGGGGTTATGGGTGACTCGTCATTATGTTTAAGGGGTTATGAGTGACTCACGAAAATTATATAAGACATCAATAGTAACTTTTGTAACTGCATCAGAAACCTTAAACCTCAAACAAAACAATGCTTTATGTCTAGCAATAAAAGAGTAAATAGAAGATGAAGATAATGTGAAATTTAATATGTGGATTTTGAGATCCACATCTTTACCTGTCTCCCACTGCTTTAAGGAAAAAAACAAAGAAGCAAAAACAATTTCTATTTTTTAATAAACAAATGGGTTTGAGGGAGGATGTAGTGGGGCTGCTGATGGTGGGTGGTGGCCTGGCATGAACCATCCTGCAACACAGCCTTGTCAATTGGGGCGCTTGGGTCATCCCTCCCGCCAATCACCTCCCTCCACGTGTCGTTATCCCTTATGGGGCTTTTAAAAATTGAGAGTGGTGGTTCGGATTCGAGCACTCGTGCTCGTGCCTGCACCTGTACCTGTTTGGACCTAAAAGGCTCAAAAAGCTATCCATATTGCAAACCCCACCCCAAAGAAATATAAAATTTAGAAATAAAATTTATTTTTGTCTACAAAATAAATAAAAAATGTGAATTTTTTTTAAAAATTAATTTAAAAAAAATTCTAATAAATTAATGAATTAAACTTTAATTTTAGACATTTTCTTTAAAAAAATTGATCATATTATATATATATATATATATATATTATTTTAATAGTATTTTTAGTGTATATAAAAATATAATGATTTTTTTTTCTTAAGTAAATTTTTTGACTGGAATGGAATTTAATTGTTGCATTAAAAAATAATCAAATAATTAAATTATTGAATTTAATATTATACTTTTTAGTGAGATGATTAAGAATAAGCAATATAATTATGAATTATGTATATTGATTGTGGTCACACATAAAAGTGGGTGCCCCATGGCCTCAAGTTTTTATTTTTTTAGACCAAATGAAAAGATACTTCCTAGGAACACAAAACAAGGCCATAGAAAAGAAAGGTGTGTGGGCACACAGTGAATCAATTAATACTAAATAGAGTTGACATTTTATTCCATTGCTACCCAATTCTATTTTAGGGAGAAAACTAAAGGTGTATTTAGTATTGTTGTTTTCGATTTCCTATTCATAGTGCGAAAATAAATTATAAAAATATGTTTATTTTTGTTGTTACTTTTTTGTTATTGATTTTTAGTTGTTTGTCAAAAAATTGAAAACTAAATTATGATTTTTAATTATTTTGACAATCTGTTACTAGAAATTTTAATATCTAGAAATAGTTTTTTGAATTCGATTATTCATTTTATACACTTTTAAATTAAGTTAAAAATTAAATGATCATATGAATTTAAATATAATTATAAGAAATATATACATAAATTTCAAATAATAATAATAATAAAGTCAATTACAAAATGCTTTTACTATTTTTCTATTGCCATGTCTAAATATTTTTTTTTTATTGTAAAGTAAATTTTGAACGTAAAGCAATTAAGTAAAATAATTATAATAAAATTTATTTTTGTTATAGTATTGTTTTCATGTATATTATTTGTAATTTTACTATTTTAATCATATCTTCATAATATTTTGATCTAAAGATGAAAATGAGCATTTTTTTTAATGAAGTTTTTAATTTGAATTCGTTTTATAATTGTTAACCAAATAGGTTGTTGTTTTCTAATTTTTAATTTTTGTTTTTGATTTTTGGTTTTCGTTTCTAGTTCTCTTTTTTCTAATTTTTGACATTGATACCAAACAACCCTAATATTTCTTGCTCGATATTTGGAACTATACCTCTTGTTTGGGTTTCTAATTACCTTCCAGAATGTTAACTCAATACCTTGAATCCCCTCCCAAATGTTGACTCGATGCCCTAAATTTGCACCAAATACTCAATTAAATTTTAGTTTTAAAATTTTACTAGGATTTTTCATTTTTAATTTGTTGTAAAATGTGACTCACATACTGAGTGAAAAACATGAATATAGAGAAAGCATGAAGGAAATCAAGCAATAGTAGAGGAAATCGTCGACACAAAGGCTCTAATCGTCAACGTTTTGGAGCAGTATTTCAGACAATATGCATTTTGTCTAAAACCGTCGATAGTTTGGCCCAAACCTTCGATGGTTTGACTCGGGATACCAAGTATAGATTTCAAATTTTGAAATGGAGACGTTCATATGGTTGAGGTTTGGAGGGAAAACCTCCAAGAACTTTATATATATGTTGTCTCATATGTATATGTAAGGTTGGTTGAGAGGGTTGATGTATTGTTCATGTAATTTGGATAAAAAGATAGTGAATCTTTGTCATTTGCTCCCGTGGATGTAGGCATTGTCGAACCACGTTATTCCCTTTGTTCTTATTACTGTTATTGGTTTCATATACTTGCTATGGTTGTGGATTGTTCTCATCATAAATTACTGCACTGCGTGTTTAATCCTAGATACAAATATATTCCGCTGTGCAATTTGGGTTTTTCACAACATAATATTTACCGTTTCATGTAAATCTAATTTTTTTTTAACTCCCATCAACTATCTTGAATTCATCTTGGATCCAAAATTTCTCCAATTATTAACGCAAATCTATTTATGAACCCCTATATTTTCCCCAATAGTAGTGAGTTGGGGTAGGATCTCCTGTATTCCAAAACCTTTTACACCCTATGTGACATAAAATCTATACTTCTCCATATTTTGAAGGGGTTTTATGGAATGGTCATTTATAAAATTATTTGGAATTAAAAACCCTTATTTATTTATTTAAATTAAAAAAAACATATTTTATCTCTTTTGATTTGAAATTTGACCTTGATAAGAACTATTTCTTAAATGGAGTCTTAAATTGAACGAGACTAAGTACATTTCTCAAATTCAATATTTCTTTTTCTTTTTTTGCTCTTTATAAATTTTATTAGCAGTTAATTTTTTTCTAGGTCAACTTGAGAGAACCCTAATCTCTCTCTCTCTCTCTCTCTAAATTTATTTCATGATTTCCTTCTATTTGAATCATTTTCATGTCTTTGATTGTGGCTTAAAGTGAATAAAAAAGGCATGGGTGGTCACATTTCTTTCATGATTTCTTTCTAATCATTTTTAAGTCTGGTAGTGGCTTAAAATGAATCAAGATGGAATGGGGTTGCTCGAGTTTGTTGATGGTCCATTTTACCTAAACCATTTTTAAGCTTGCATTTTGTTTTTTTGTTTTTTGCTTTTGTTTTGTTTTGTTTTTTTTATTATTTTTTATTCTAATGTGTCGTATCATAGAAGGTAAGCTTTGTGTTTTTTTTTGGGGTTTTTTTAGCCCATTCTTCAAAATTGTAACAAAATCGGGTCTTTCATAAAAATACAAAAATACAAAAAGAATCTTGCACAAAAAAAGTTTCATAGGCTCCCTATCTTCATTTCATCACCTACAAAAGGCTAGCCAAAAACCCCCTACTCCTCCAAAATTCAAACCCAATTCCTCTTACCTTCGAGTCCACACAACCCCATGGGTTGACTCATGCAAGTCAACCCTATTGCAACTCACCAAGTTAAGGTTTGGATGAGTCAACTCGTCCCCGAACCCTAACAGATCTGAAACCCTAGAATTGCTCGAACACGAGCACACAACAGTAGATCAAGCACCCAATCACACACAGAAGAATAAAAAGATCAAGTAAGGGGGAATAAAACTTAGCTAATTGCATCTTTAAGGCATGAATAAACCCCTCTTGGGTCTTACATTGAGCTTCACCACTTCGATCATCCGTGGGTGTTCAATCATTCACCATTGTAAAGGCGAACAAATTGGGGTTTCAGTTTAAATCGAGAGAAAGGAGCTATATAATAGGGGTTAGGGTTTTTGATAAGTCAATGAGAAAAGAGCTATAAATAGGGGTTAGGATTTCTCATAGGTGAATGAGCATAAAGGTGTGAAGCTTAGGGTTTTTCTGATCTCAAAAGAACAGAGGGTTTCAGTGGGGTATGATACGAGGGTCTAAAGGGAAAGAAAGAGAAAGAAAAGAGAGTTTCAGGGAGTCGAAGATCTGAACCGAAGTTTTCAAATTGTTCGGGGAAACAGAAAAGGAGAAGAGAGAGTTTTAGAGATAGGGAAGAAGAATATCTAAAACCCTGGGGTTTCAGATCGCTCGGGGAGAATTTAAGAAGAGAGAGAGAGAGAAGGGAGCTTCAGAGAAGAGAGAGAGAGATCAAGGGTTTCAGATCGCTCGGGGAGAATTTTAGAAGAGAGAGAGAAGGGAGTTTTAGAGAAGAGAGAGAGATCAAATTGAAAAATGGCAAGAAAAGAAAATTTTTGTCTTTTATATGTTCGACTCCAACACCTTCGATGGACGACACATGGCGCTCCATATTCCACATGTTCAGGGCATTATGCGGCTCCTCTATAACAGTTTGATTTTTGTTTTTTGGTAACGAACACGATCGTGCCACGTTAGCAATCCGTGCCGCATTGATCCACCCCACCCGATGGCCTACACATGGCCTCTTTACCTCATCTTGACGTCACTCGTTGCAAGATTTAATGAGAAGATATACATATATATATATATATATATATATATATATATATATATATATATACAGGCCACGTGTCCTCACTCGGAGATGACACGTGGCCCAGACCCTTAACCCAATCCATTTCTTTATGAACCGGTTGACCCACTGAACCGGTTTTAAACCAACATTTTGTATTTTATTATTTATTTTCTTATTATTTTATTTATTTAAAAGCTTAATAAAAATCACAAAAAAATTATAAAAATTAGAGAAAAAAATTGAAAAATATTTTTGAGGTTAGAAAATGGTTTAACACTTTTAGTGACAACTCGAATAAAAATGGAATTTAAATAATAAAGAGGAAAGGAGATTATCAGAGGACTCATCGACGAAGTCAAGATTCGTCGACGAGGGTATAAGAGAATTCGTTGATGAAGACTGAATTTCATCGACGAGGAAATAATGAGAGAGGTTTTGAGCCGACTAAATTTCGTCGACGAGGATTGAATTTCATCGACGAAATTAGTAAATGATTCGTCGACGAATGATGTGGCTCGTCGACGAAACCCCTGTTCTATAAATATCAAAAATCTGAGTTTTAACTTCACAATTAAGCTAACTCTCTCCTCTCTCTCTCTCCCCTTCGGTTCTCTCTCTCTCTCTCTCTCTCATTGATTTTGGGTCGGATTTATGCCAAATCGACAATCCGAAGTCACCACGACGCTCCTGGGGAAGTTCTTTCCAAGTCTACCGGAGCGGATCGTTGGTGAAAGCAAGTTGGAAATCATCCCTGAGTTGAGGTAAGGCTTTTTAAGCCAAATTTGATCTTACGGTAGTTATAGGAAAGGATATACATGCAGAAATACTGAAATTTAATTCTGAGAGTTTTCATTTTTAGGGTATTGATTAGGAAATCCTACGGGTGTGAGACCAGAGTTCATAGGGACTTTTCTCAGTAGTTAGGTAAGGGAATAAACTAAAAAAGTTACTTTTAACACAAATTATTATTATTTATGAGTAACTTGATTTCCTGAAAGTATTTACGATATTTGAATATTATGGAATAAATGTACGTTTGAGGAAAATACTACTAATGTGATGAAACGTATATATATGTATGAAATGCCAGAAATTATGATTTTTAGAATATAATGTATGGTTTTATACAGCAAATGTGTGACATGAATATTATTTTTCATGGAAGAATATCATGATACGACGATGATACGAATGAAATATGTTTTGTGAAATTATAAAAGAGTACAGTATATTATGATGATTTTAAAATGCATGGTAATTGATTTAATTTCAGAACGGTATGTATGATATGTTCGAAGCGAGGCCATAATTATAATATGTTCGACGCGAGGCCATAATTATGATATGTTTGGCACGAGGTCGTAATTATGATATGTTCGACACGAGGCCGTAATTATGAAATGTTCGACACAAGGCCATAATTATGAAGATGCTATATAATTATGTACTATATATTATCAGAACCCAGATGTTAGTTTAGCTCAGTTTAGGAGTTCGGTACCGTAGCTATATAGATCAGATATCTATGTTCAGACTTGTGCTAACCACCCCACGAGGGGGTGGGAGGTGGATAGTCGATGTGACTTTCAGTGTAGAGTTGTAGATGTCCACTTGAAAGTCCGGACCAGGGTGCGGCGGGCCCATCGTACTTACAGACACTTTTTTTTACTCGGCAGTGGTCAGCCAGCCATTATCGGGTCCCGCCTTCAGGCTGCACAACCCGTCATGGGGGGTAATACATGACATCAACTAGCTATTCATCTTAGGTATGTTTTCAAAATTATCAGTTATAACAGATGTTTTATGTACGATATGATTTATTAGCAAATATGAAAATATATGATTATTCTGTACGGTATGATGAATGTTTACAGAGATATGAAATGTACTATATATGTATAACTGCCTTAAATGTTCATGTTGCCACACAACTGTATTTAGTTTATTTTTCCTTACTGAGAAGTGTCTCACCCCCGAACTTAATTAATTTTTCAGGAGACCCTGAGAGACCGGTGGGTCGTGACCGTCGTTGAGTGAGTTGAGCTTCCCTGGTAGAAGGGTAAGCTTTGATCTAGAATCAGGAGATTTTTGTTATAAGATTCTAGATCTATTTTGATGTTTTGGAGGTTGTATATACATACAGTATTTTGGTGATGTAGTAAATTTTGGTATTATGTATATTATGGTTTGACAATGTGATTTATATTTACTGCTGCATAGGTTTGCGCTGTGAATGACAGGTGTTCCCGTTACCCACGGGTTCGGGTTGACTTTTCTATTTATTATGTTACATTTTATATTAAGATTTTGAGGTTGTTACAGTTTGATATCAGAGCCTAGGAGTCTAGGTTCTGTAGACTCTAGAGTGCAATAGTAATAATACTAGAGTATAGGATAAGGGGATTTGAGGTCTGGTTTTGTAGTCTAGATGCAGGACTTCCGTAGTGGTTTGTGTGATTTTCTTGGGGTGACGATTTTAGGAAATTCATGGTAAACTATCGTCGGGTTGGGTATCTAGGTTGTAGGATTGAGTCTTGAATTGAGATCAAGAGTGACGAGTTAATTAGGAGAATATACTATATGAGTTGAGTGATATGTATAGTGAAGGGGTTTTGTGTTAAGTTATTTGTTTTCAAGATGGACCTTGGTAGCAATAGTACCCACGCTAGTGGGAGTGAGGGTTCTGGACTCTCAGACGCTGCGGGTAGTGATTCAGATGCAGTCTTATGCAGCGTAGCACAACAAGTTATGACGGAGATTGCCAGGAGTTCGAAGGAACAGGGTGGTCCATCGGCAGGCCACGATAGTTCGATCGAGAAATTTATAAAGATGAATCCTTTGGCTTTCTTAGGAGGGATAGATCCTGCAGTTGCTAAAAACTGGGTGCAAGAGATAGAGAAAATATTTGCAGTGCTGCAGTGTTCAGAGGAGCAGAAGGTGCTGTTTGCCACCTACAAACTAACTGGAGAGGCCGAGAGATGGTGGTCAATTCTGACACGTTTAGAGCAGCAGAGGACTATACCTGTGGAGATGACGTGGGAATGGTTTAAAGAAATATTCTTCGACAGGTATTTTCTAGCCTCTTCCAAGGAGGCTAAGATTGAGGAGTTCCTGAATTTGAAATAGGGACAACTATCAGTGCAGCAGTACGCAGCGAGGTTCATCGAGCTACCTCGCTTTGCCCCGTACATCATTCTAGATGAGGCGAAGAAGGTACGAAAGTTTGAAAGAGGCCTAAGGAGAGAAATATACAAGCAAGTATCGATACTGAAGTTGTAGGACTTCGCCGAGTTAGTTAACCGAGCCACTATAGCAGAAATTGGTGATCGGTTAGAAGCTGAGGAGTATAGACAGAAGAAGAGGCCCACACCTTATAGTTACTAGCAAGGGATTGGACGTGGTTCATGGAAGAGGGGTGGCTACTATAGAGATCGGAGACAAGAGACAGGGAACCACGGTTTTCAGGGTGTGCAGCCACCACCAGTTTGCCCGACTTGTGGGAAGAGGCACCTAGGGGAGTGTCGTGTCGGGCGAGGTGTTTGTTATCGATGTGGGGAGCCAAGGCATGTGATGAGGGATTGCCAGGCTCAAATTGGTGCTGCTCCTACTCCTATAACTGCTCGAGGAGGCTACCAGGCGCCACATGGGGGCCAGTAGAGGAATATGGCCCCAACTAGGGTTTTCGCTTTGACGCCGGGTGATGTTAAGGCGGCCGATGATGTGGTGACAGATATGGTTAATGTATTTTCATTTAAAGTTATTGCACTTTTTGATTTTGGTGCCACACATTCGTTTGTGTCCTAGGGGTGTGTTAAATTATGTGGGGCGGAAACGCAATCATTAGATGTTGAACTGTTAGTAGCGACACCGACTGGGTCAGCAGTGAGATGTAGTAGGATGCTCCGTAGTTGTCTTGTTGATGTTCAGGGGAGAATTTTATCTGCTAATTTGGTGGTGCTAGATATGCACGAGTTTGATATCATTTTCGGCATAGATTGGCTAGCAGCTAATTCTGCTATTATAGATTGTCATGTAAAGGAAGTGATATTCAGACCTCTAGGGAAACCAAAATTCAGATTTATAGGGTCACGAGTGCAATCTTTACCTCAGATGGTCTCAGTTGTTCAGGTGCGGAGACTACTTCAGAATGACTGTCTGGGATTCGTGGCTTTTGTAAGGGAAATGTCAGAAAATGAATTGAAACTTATTAATACACCTGTGGTAAAAGAATTTACGGATGTTCCCAGATGAATTACCAGGTTTGCTGTCGGATCGTGAGGTAGATTTCCCTATTGATCTACTTCTAGGTACAGCGCCGATTTCTAAAGCACCGTATCGAATGGTGTTGGCAGAGTTGGCAGAATTGAAAGATCAATTGCAGGATTTGCTTGATAAGGGCTTCATATGACCTAGTGTATCTTCGTGGGGAGCTCCAGTGCTGTTTGTAAAGAAGAAGGACGAGTCTATGAGGATGTGCATAGATTATAGAGAGATTAATAAGGTGACGATCAAGAACAAGTATCCTCTACCCCGTATCGATGATTTGTTTGACTAGCTTCAGGGTACACGGGTGTATTCTAGGATCAATCTCAGGTCGGGCTATCATCAGGTAAAGGTGAGAGCGGAAGCTGTATCGAAGACAACTTTCAGGACCAGATATGGGCATTATGAGTTTCTGGTTATGCCATTTGGTCTGACGAATGCTCCTGCGATATTTACGGATTTGATGAATAGAATTTTTCATCCATATTTAGATTAGTTTGTGGTTGTTTTCATTGACGATGTACTGGTCTATTCGAGGAGCTATGAGGAGCACGAGATACATTTGAGGCAGGTTTTGCAGATGCTCAGGGAGAAGAAGCTGTATGCCAAGTTCAGCAAATGTGAATTCTGGCTCGAGAAAGTTGTGTTTTTGGGGCATGTTATTTTAGGAGACGGAATTTCTATAGATCCCAGTAAGATTGAGGCAGTGGTAAACTGGGCTAGACCGAGGAACGTCTAGGAGATTAGGAGTTTCTTGGGGTTAGCCAGTTATTATCGTCGTTTTGTCGAGGGGTTCTTAGCTTTGTCAGGGCCTTTGACATGACTGACGAAGAAGAATACTAGATTTGAATGGGACGACAGCTGTGAGTAGAGCTTTTAGGAGCTGAAGCAGAGGCTTGTCACAGCACCAGTACTGATCATCCCGTCTGGGGGTGAGGGATGTACTATTTACAATGATGCGTCCTTAAAGGGACTTGGTTGTGTGTTGATGCAGCATGGTAGGGTGGTGGCATATGCATCTAGACAGTTGAAAGAATATGAGAAGAACTAGCCTAACCACAATCTTGAATTGGCTGCAGTGATACACGTATTGAAAATTTGGAGGCATTACCTATACGGCGAGTAGTGCGAGATTTTCTCCGACCATAAAAGCTGAAAGTATTTCTTCACCCAAAAGGAATTAAACATGTGGTAAAGAAGGTGGTTAGAGTTAATTAAATATTTTGATTGTACCATCAGTTACCACCCCGGGAAAGCAAATGTGGTAGCTGATGCGTTGAGCAGGAAGACCGCGAGCCCAGTGTTAGCAGCTATGGAGATCCAGCGTCTGATAATGATGGATCTAGAGAGACTCAACATTGAATTGATAGAGAGTAATACTCCAGTATGTATTGCCAGTTTGGTGGTGCAACCTACTCTGTAGGAAAGAATTAAAGCTGCTCAGAAAGAAGACCCAGAATTAGTAGAGGTGATGGACAGAGTGCAGAGTGGTCAGGGAGAGGAATTTTGCATTTCAGATGACTGAGCTTTGCAGTTCCGTTCCATACTGTGTGTTCCTGCTGATGCTGACATTAGGAGGACGATTTTAGAGGAAGCTCATAGATCTTTGTATATAGTTCATCCTAGAAGTACGAAAATGTACAGGGATGTGCGAGAGTTTTATTGGTGGAGTGGTATAAAGAGAGAAATTATCGAGTATGTAGCCCAGTGTTTGACGTTCCAGCAGGTAAAAGCTGAGCACCAGAGGCCAGCGGGTCAGTTGCAGCAACTATTTATCCCAGAGTGGAAGTGGGATAATATATCCATGGACTTCATTTCAAGGTTGCCGTCGACATCCCACAGCCAGAATGCGATTTGGGTGATAATAGACCGGTTGACTAAGTCTGCCCATTTTCTCCCTATCAAGATTAGCTATTCCCTCAGCCGATTGGCAGAGATTTATGTTCAGGAGATAGTTCGTTCTCATAGGGTGCCTGTATCTATTGTGTCAGATCGAGACCCGTGTTTCACGTCACGATTTTGGAGGAGCTTGCAGGAGGCTTTGGGGTCTCAATTATTGTTTAGCACGACATTTTATCCTCATTCAGACGGGCAGACTGAGAGGACGATACAGGCATTAGAGGATACGTTCCGTGCATGTGTATTAGATTTTGGGGGTAACTAGACTCAATTCATGCCATTGGTAGAGTTCGCGTACAATAACAATTACCAGTCCAGTATTGGCATGACACCGTTTGAGGCACTATACGGTAAGAGATGTCGATCTCCTTTGTATTGGGATAAGATAGGACAGTGGAGAGTTGTGGGTCCAAAGCTGGTACAACAAGCGTACAATAAGGTTCAACTTATCAGGGAAAGAATCAGTGTAGCTCAGAGTCGACAAAAGAGTTATGCCAACCATCGCCGCAGGAATTTGGAGTTTGTTGTGGGTGGCCACGTATTTTTGAAGATAACTCCGTTAAAAGAAGTTATGAGATTTGGTAGGAAGGGTAAACTTAGCCCTAGATTTATCGGTCCATTTGAGATTTTAGAGAAAGTGGGACCGATGGCCTACAAGCTAACTTTACCACCTACACTATCTAGAATACACGACGTATTCCACGTATCTATGTTGAGGAAATACGTTCTAGATCCTTCTCATATTATCAGCTATGGTGAGATAGAGCTCAGTGACTCACTAGTTTATAAGGAGGTACTAGTGCAGATTCTGGACAGAAGGGAACGGGAATTACGTAGTAAGAAGATTCCTTTGATAAAAGTTCTATGGAGGAATCATGTGATAGAAAAGGCTTCTTGAGAGCTCGAGGAGCAGATCAGACAAAAATATCCACAATTATTTCAGGAAATTTAAATGTAATTAGAAAATGTGAGTAAATATGTAGTTTTCTCTTGTAGGTACATGTAATGTTTTAGTAGTAAGAAGTATTTTAGTCTGGGGGATATTTTCTTTTAGTATATGTAATCTCCCAAGACTTGAAATGTAACTACAGTATTCCTCCGCTATAAGTGAGGGTAAGTAATAAAATAAGTAGACCATTTTGCCTAATAAGGGATGATGAATTACATGAATAGCAAATTTCGAGAACGAAATTTTATAAGGAGGGGAGAATGTGACAACCTGAATAAAAATGAAATTTAAATAATAAAGAGGAAAGAAGATTATCAGAGGACTCGTCGACGAAGTCAAGATTCGTTAATGAGAGTATAAGAGAATTCATCAACGAAGACTGAATTTCGTCAATGAGGAAATACCGAGAGAGGTTTTGAGTCTACTGAATTTTGTGGACGAAATTAGAAAAGGATTCGTCGACGAATGACGTGGCTCGTCGATGAATCCCTTGTTCTATAAATATCAAAAATCCAAGTTTTAACTTCATAATTAAGCTAACTCTCTCCTCTCTCTCTCCCCTTTGGTTCTCTCTCTCTCTCTCTCTATCTCTCATTGATTTTGGGCCGGATTTACATCGGATCGACAATCCGAAGTCACCACAACGCTCCTGGGGAAGTTCTCTCCAAATCTACTAGAGCGGATTGTTGGTGGAAGCAAGTTGGAAATCATCCCTGAGTTGAGGTAAGGCCTTTTAAGCCAAATTTGATCTTACGATAGTTATGGGAAATGATATACACGCAGAAATACTGAAGTTTAATTCTGAGAGTTTTCATTTTTAGGGTATTGATTAGGAAATCCTACGGGTGTGAGACCAGAGTTCATAGGAGCTTTTCTCAGGAGTCAGGTAAGGGAATAAACTAAAAAAGTTACTTTTCACTCAAATTATTATTATTTATGAGTAACTTGATTTCCTGAAAGTATTTACGATATTTGAATATTATGGAATAAATGTACGTTTGAGGAAAATACTGCTAATGTGATGAAACGTATATATATGTATGAAATGCCAGAAATTATGTTTTTTAGAATATAATATATGGTTTTATACAGCAAATGTGTGGCATGAATATTTTTTTCCATGGAAGAATATCATGATACTACGATGATACGAATGAAATATCTTTTGTGAAATTATGAAAGAGTATAGTATATTATGATGATTTTGAAATGCATGGTAATTGATTTAATTTCAGAACGGTATGTATGATATGTTTGGCGCGAGGCCGTAATTATAATATGTTCGGTACGAGGTCGTAATTATGATATGTTCGGCACGAGACCGTAATTATGATATGTTCGGCACGAGGCCGTAATTATGATATGTTCGGCACGAGGCCGTAATTATGAAATGTTCGACACGAGGCCGTAATTATGAAAGATGCTATATAATTATGTACTATATGTTATCAGAACCCGGATGTTAGTTTAGTGCAGTTTAGGAGCTCGGTACCGTAACTATATAGATCAGATATCTATGTTCAGACTTGTGCTAACCACCCCACGAGGGGGTGGGAGATGGATAGTCGATGTGACTTTCAGTATAGAGTTGTAGACGTCCACCTGGTAGTCCAGACCAAGGTGCGGCGGGCCCATCGTACTTACAGACACTTTTTTTGACTTGGCAGTGGTCAGCCAGCCATTGTCGGGTCTCGCCTTCGGGCTGCACAACTCATCATAGGGGGTAATACATGACATCAGCTAGCTATTCATCCTGGGTATATTTCCAGTATTATCAGTTATAATAGATGTTTTATGTACGATATGATTTATTAGCAAATATGAAAATATATGATTATTCAGTACGGTATGATGAATGTTTACAGAGATATGAAATGTACTATTTATGTATAACTGCCTTAAATGTTCATGTTACCACACAACTGTATTTAGTTTCTTTTTCCTTACTGAGAAGTGTCTCACCCCCAAACTTAATTAATTTTTCAGGAGACCCTGAGAGACCGACAGGTCGTGACCACCGTTGAGTGTGTTGAGCTTCCCTGGTAGAAGGGTAAGCTTTGATCTAGAATCAGGAGATTTTTGTTGTAAGATTCTAGATCTATTTTGATGTTTTGGAGGTTGTATATACATACAATATTTTAGTGATGTAGTAAACTCTGGTATTATGTATACTACGGTTTGAGAATGTGATTTATATTTACTGCTGCGTAGGTTTGCGCTGTGAATGATAGGTGTCCCCGTTACCCACGAGTTCAGGTTGACTTTTCTATTTATTATGTTACATTTTATATTAGGATTTTGAGGTCGTTACAGGTTGAATTTTCTTGGTTTTTGGTCCCTTTGATTTCAAAAAAGGGGCATGAGCTTTTCAAACTTCACGTGTCCTAGTTCTGAGGGATACTCTATGTACTCTATGTTAAATATATATGTGAATATTTGTGTGGACTATTTATGTGCATTTTTTAATTTTTCAAATGGAGTAAAATAAAGGGCTATTAGATTTAATTTGGGATAATCTTCAATTAATTTGGTACCGTTTATAAAACGAGTGTGTAGGGGGTACTAGTAGCTTCCCCTCACATAACCAAACTCCCAATCATGATAACACAGACCGATTCTACCCTTAATTGGGTGGTAATCACATGTTCTAACCACATTCCAAAAGGTTAGTGGCGATTCCATATCCAATTTCTCCTGAAAATTATCAAATCATTTTTCATTCGCCCACCCCGGGGCAACCTCGCTCCCGGGACGTCACGATAGTATGTATGTGATGTACAGTGGAGTTTATGTGATTTGTGTATATGCATGTATTGGTAAGTGTATTGCACAAGTTGCATTATTGCTATTTATTTGTATGTTATTATTACTAGTATTATTGTTGATCTTTATTTATTACTTTTATTGTCATTACTTTCTAAAAAACTCAAAAAATGGAACATTGAAAAAATTCAAAGAAGGAAAAATAATTCTTAATTGGCTCCAAGCTATTTTATTAGCGTGCTACACCTTTAATTATGTAACTTTAGTTCTTAAGATTTAGTCTTTGATTATGATGAGATATGGGGAAGATTTTGCTGTGTAATGTCTTCTTCCTTTTGTCCCTAAGCATGGTGGAGATTTTTTAACTCACAGAGATTGTATGGTCGAGGGAGATGAGTTAGATTAAATCTAAGAACACCTAATTAGATGTTTGTTGCTAAAAAACTAAAAATTAGTTTCTAAAGTCTTCTTCATTTTAAGCAAAAAGGCCAATGATGAAGCCCTAGATTTTCATAAACATCATGCATTTTTTTTTTTTTTAAACTCACATTTTTCACTAACTTTCTTCAAAGACCGGTAATATGAACCTGGTGCTCTGCTTCTAAACTTTGGCTTTTAAATTAGTAATATAACCTTGATATTTTTCAAACCAAATATTTATCATCATCATCATCATATTTTCTTCAAAATTAGGGTTCTGAAGCCAAACCCCCTTTACGAGCTATACTCTAGGCTTTTAGAAGCCATATTGGACTTCTCATAGACAATAGTTTTTATTGGATGATCAAAAGGGGCTTTTTTTCTATCATTTTTATAACTTTTAAAATTGGGAGAAACATACACACATGAAATTGCGGTTACTGTTCTAGAAAAGATACTGTTAGGGGTACTGATCGGTTAACCATCGTTAAGATGGTTAAGCATTCACCTTCCCAATGCACAAATGTACTCTTGAACTCAATCTCTAATTTTCATAGATTTAAGGCTTAATATATTTTCCATATTTTAAAAAAAAACAAGGTGGTGACTTCGTATCTCATTTATGTTTGTTCCTCTCTTTTGCCCATTGTTTTCGTATTTGGAGGTGACCACACATATTTCCATGTGTCGATACCCCAGAGAGTACTTGAAGTTCTCACTCTTCCACCCTTTCTAATCTTATTTTCCATGGATAAGAACATCATTGTTTTCATGCAAGAAACAAGGGAAAAGTTAAAAAAAAAAAAAGGTGAGAGAAAGATTGAGTGGTATAAGGAGAATTTATTCATACGTGAAGTTCTCATTCTTCCACTCGTTCCAACCTCATTTTACATACTAAGAAACCAATTCTCCACAAAAAGGAGAAATAAAGAGAATTGAAGGTATTGTGCTTTTTTTCCCTCTTTCTTATTTATTTATTTCTTCCTTTATCTTGGTGGTTGTCCTTCTACACTCCTGTTTGTCTTTTATTTTTAAATATTATCACCTTTTTTATGTGAAAATGTCCACGAAGTGATTAAAAAACATCTTTATGAAACAAACCTGTTTGTTACATAAAAATAATATTTTTAATCAATCACTTTATAGTTTTGCATTGGATCCATGTGCTTGAATTTTGGAGTCCAAGATGATTTTTTGAAAGGGCACTACGGCCTTATTTTTAAGCTTACATTTTATGCACTTGGACTTACTTTGTAAGGGAAATTATTCCCACCTAACTAAAATATGCATGACCATCTCCTAGCTTGACTAGACTTTGATCATATCCCATTTTCTCATTTCTTAGAGTTATTTTACTAATATATCATTTTAAATCTCTAAGAGTATACATTTTTATCATTTTTTTTTGTGCATAATTTGGACACTTATAAGTAAAGTTACGGTCATTTCTATCCAAATTAGCAGCATGGACAGCACCTCTCATGGACAATTTTTTAGACTCAAATTTGGACTCATATTATGAATTCATATAATTGAACCATGTGACTTACCACCTATCATTTTGAAGCCCCATGAGTCTATGCTCAAGTGGTGGTACTGTTGCCTAAATTGAAGATTTGTGGAGGAAGTTATTGACTATTGAGCATAAGTTGTTCAAATAAAGTTTATGTCCTTTTCTAAATAAGTTAATGTTTTGGCCTTTACCTTTAACTTTGAGATTATGAATTTGTTGGTTTGGTACTAAGATAGGGTTGAAGGGAGTAATCTCCTTTCTTAAATGGAAGATTTGTTTAAAACCTTTTTTTTAACATAGATCTTGATCAAAGTAATAATTAATCACTTAAAAATTTCAACACCTCAATTTTTCAAAGATAGATGACTAGAAAGGGGGTCAAAACCTTTTTCATGGTTTCAATAAAAGATGTATTTACCAAAGTGGAAGAGACGCTAAACTTGAGGTTTTGCTTAGTCCGTAAGCATAAACCATGGGATGAAGGTAGGGGCCTAAAATAAGCTCAACCTCCAAATCATTTTGTTTTATTTACAAAAGGTCATTTGAATGTCATATTCTTATCTTTTTATGTTTTCAATAAAAACAAAAGGGAGATTTTCTTTCTAAATCAAAGCATTTTACACCACCCATTTTCATTTATATTGACTTGAGTAAGTGTTGCTTTGATACATGTACACTTGACTAGTGTTAGCGTGTGAATATCATTGTGTGATGGCATGTATACATTTGATGTTATTACTACGGTGGGGTTTATATGATTTGTGTACATTCATGTATTGATAAGTGTATTACATGAGTTGAATTATTGTTATTTATTTATATGTCATTGTTATTAGTATTATTGTTGATCTTTAGTCATTACCTTTATTGTCATTACTTTTTAGAAAACTCAAAAAATAGAATGTTGAAAAATCCAAAAAAAGGAAAAGTCATTCTTGTGTGGCTCCAAATTATTTTATTAGTGTGCTACATCTCTAATTATGTGACTTCAGTTCTCAAAATCTAATGTTTGCTTATGATGAGATAAAGGGAAGATTCTACTATATAGTATCTTCTTCCCCTTCTCAAAGATTCTATTATATAGTGTTTTCTTCCCCTTATCCCTAGGCATGGTGGAGATTTTTTAACCCCCAAAGACTGTATGATCGAGGGGGATTCTGGTCTCAATCAATGGGTTAAATTAAATGAATTCAAGAACACCTAATTAAATGTTTGTTGCTAGGCTTAATAGTTAGGAGTCTCCACCAAAAAAAAAAAAATGTTTTAAAAAAAACTTAAAATTATTTTGACAAATCTTCTTCATTTTAAGATAAAAAGGCTGATAACGAGGCCCTAGATTTTCAAAAACATCATGCATTTCATCAAAATATTTTTTTTCGAAAAACTCACTCTTTTCACTTACCTTCTTCAAAACTAGTAATTAATACAAACTGGATGCCTTGCTTCTAAACTCTAGTTTTTAAGTCGATAATAGAAACCCGATATTTTTCAAACCAAATATTTATCATCACCATCATCATCATGTTTTCTTCAAAATTAGGGGTTTGAGGCCAAACCCCCTTTACGAGCTATACTCTAGGCTTTTAGAAGCCATGTTGGAATACTTATAGACAGTATTTCTTACTAGATGACCAAAAGGAGTGTTTTTCTATCATTTCTATAACTTTTAAAATTTGGAGGAACATACACACACGTAATTGCGGTTACCGTTCTAGAACGAGTGTCCTTAAGGATGCTAATTAGTTAACCATTGCCAAGAAGGTTAAGCATTCACCTTCCTAATGCACAAATATACTATTGAACCTAATCTTTGATATCATAGATTTAGGGTTTTCTTTATTTTCCCTATCTTTCAAAAAAAAAAATAAGGTGGTGATTTCGTGTCTTGTTTATGTGTGTTCGTCTCTTTTTCCCATTGTTTTCTTATTTGGAGATCGACATGCATATTTCCTTGTGTCGATACCCCAAATAGAATTGGGTGTCAATAGAGTTTAACCAAGAATATTTTCGGGAGGCTTTTTTCTTTTTCCCCATCTTCCCTTGTTTCCATCTTATTGGTTTTCTCTATCTTTTCCCTATACATTTCACACTATAGTGGTAGTATTAATGAGCTAAGATGACTTGTGGAGCCCCTAGATAGCATGGGGTGGAACTTCTCTATATATATTTTTTCCCTCTCTCTTTTCGCTTCCATCCTTTGTCTCTATTATATGTTGTTTTTCTTCCTTTCTTTCTCTTTGTTTCACCGTCTAGTAATCCTATGAAGCGATTAAGGCAACCTAGGGCCCCATGGTTGGCCTAAGATTGATCTTTGAAATCTTTTGCTTTTCTTCTCTTTCTTCCCCTATCTCTCTTTCTCTCCACAATTTTTTTTTTTATATAATTTTTCCCTCTTTTACTCTTTCTCGTACTATTTGGTGGTCTAGATGAGACAAAGAACATGCAGCGTGGTTTAGGGAACATCCTGCAAAAACTAAGATTTTCTAATTCGAAAGCATTTACACTATACCCAACATAATTAAACCTTTCTACTCCACCATTTTCATTTTTTAATGTAATTTTTTCCCATCAATGCCACACGAAAGGGGATGTCGCAGCAAACCTACACCACCCTCTTTTAATTTGAAAATTAATCAAACTTGTTTTTTGAATCCATGTTAGACAAAAATCAAATTCATTACAAAAACTCAAAGTTTTCATATTATGTCACCAATACAAATTTCCAAATGTATATCGTGTAGTAGTAACACAAATAACAACTCTTCCACCAAGACTTCATTTGTGAATAATCTTGTTACAAGATTGAATTTGGATTATTTGTAATTTTTCCATTTGTGTCATATAATATGTGACTTGATTTGCATGTGGGTCATATTGGTATATTTTTAAAGTTATGGGCTTATGAAAATTTAATTATACATTTTTTAAAAATTTATTCTTAATTTTTTTAGAAATTATAAAATTTCTAATTTTCCATTAATTGAGAAATTTATTAAATTTTAAAGTCATAGAAAAAAGAGCAATGATTGAAAATTGTTCCCCCTTCCCTCATTTATAGCATGTATAGTACAAAGGATGTTATGCCAACATATAGGATGAATTCTGTAAATGGTCACTAAAGTTTTGACTGAATTTCATTGAAATCACTAAATTTTAAAATTTCTTTGTTGAAGTTGCTATCCTTAAATTAGTCTTGCAATATTCACCATTCCACACAATCCCAAAGCCACTCCATTAACCTTGCTAATGCTAATGTGTATGATTTTTCTGTCGGCATGGTAACCTTAAAGATTTACTTGGGCACAACTCAATGCATTTTTTTGTTGGTGTTTTGTTTCCATCAAGTTGATTTTCTCTCTAAATGTAACGCTCCAAAAAACTATATATGGAAGTGTAAAAAAATAAAATAAATATATATTAATTATTATCATTATTATTATTATTATTAAACTGAATTAATTAATTAACATTATTAATTTGAATTTATTAAATAAATAAAATGATAAATATATATATATATATATATATATATATATATATATATATATATATATATATAAGCATATGTTCTTAGGAAGCCAGAGACTTCCTCATAAATCAAAACCATCTTCTTTCCCCCCTCCTGCCTTCTCTCTCTTCTCATTTTCTTGGCGAATACTCGACCGATTGAAGAACAAAAAATACTCTTGGATTCCATTTTCGGTCGCCAACATTTTAACCTGAGTGGATTCGTGATTAGGGCGTCGTAGGCACCACTCCTGGGATAAGGTAACTCTATCTCTTTCCTCAATTTCTCTGAAATCTTCAGCCAAATTGATGATCGGACACCACCACAAGGTCCTAGCTACGATTATGAGCAAGTTAATCAGAGCAGATTTTTGATTTGGAAATCCTAGGCACCGCTCTAAGGCTAAGGTGAGGAATACAAATTATATCAGTTATTTTAGAAATTCAACCGGTTAAATTATAATATGTGATTATTAAATTTGAGTATTTAATTATATTAGATTTTTGGAAATATTCCTGAGATTAAATTAAACTACAAGATTGGATAATATTAAATTTTTTTGAAATATTCTTGGGATTAAATTAAACTGTAGGATTGGATTATATTAGATTTTTGGGGAATATTTTGGAATTAAGTTAAACTGTAGGGATTTGATTAAATAGATTTTTAAAGAATATTTTGAAATTAGATTAAACTGTGGGAATTTAATCATATTGGTGTTTTTAAATATGTTAGAAATTAATCAAACCCGCGTTTTTAGAATTTAACCGGTTAATGGGAGTGTGTGAGCCTAAGAATATTAAGATAATTGTAATTCTAGGGTTGAGTTAATTGAACTGGGGAAATGTGATTTCAGGGTTTTGAGTTCCGAAACGCCTTGGGCTTGGGTTTTAGGATCTTCGCAGGAATTCTCTCAGTAAGTAGGTAAGGGGAATAAATTATAACAGATATTTTTAGAAAAAAAATGACTGGTTGGAATTAAGTATGTGAAATTGTGAATACTATTTATGTTTTGGAAAAAACTATGATATTGATATTTTCCCTGTGATCAATACATTATGATTATCAGTTAAAAATTGTGTGGCATGAGGAATATGAAATAATAGTTTTATTACGGATAATGTGGTTGATATTGAAATATGTGATAGTTTGAGATACTCAAGTATGTTTTTATTCAGATGTGAAGATATGAGAAACCCATAGATATATATATGTATACATATATATATATATATATATATATATATATATAATGAGATTTATATATAGATGTACTTTTACTAAGGAATGATGATATACAAGATATACAACAATGTTTTACAAAAACGATGAAATGAGAAATGCAGATATATTTTATACTAAAATGATGATATGTGAAATACATAGAGTTGTTTTATATAGAAATGTTGAATAGAGAATTATACAGAAATGATAAGAATTACAGAAATGATAAAATGTGAACACAAAAATGTGGAAATGAGAACCCTGATGGACCATAATATACAGAGCACGGTACCGTTGCCAGTATTTGTGCAACCACACATCTGGTACAGAGTGTAGGGAGACAGTCGATTAGGCCTATGAAGGATTGTGTTACCCCCTGGGGTTTAGACCGGGATTGGGTAGGCCAATCGTACTACAGACGCGTTCCCCGTTTTGATCTAACTGGGTAGGCCAACCGCGGTTAGGTCCAACCATCAGGCCGCACAACCCGATCATGTAAGGTGAATACATGACTATGTGAATATCCACAGGTTGGTTTCTCATTATAGACGCAATAATATGCCGCCATGAGCTACATACGCGGTGTGTATTATATACTAGTGGATGCTTATGAGTTAGAAAATATTTATGAAAAGTGAAAAGTGAAAGAACAGCCATAGGTTACAAACGCATTGTGCTATATGTTGGTGGATACCCATGGGCTAGAATGTGATTATGAATATGAGAAATGAAAAAGTACGTATATGATATAAGAAATGAATGAGTATGTATATGATATAAGATATAAAAGTTTATGTATATGATTATGAAAGTGATATGAAAGTTTATGACACTATGTTTTATATATATGATTATGAGTACATATCGGTATATTTCCTCAATTGTTATAATTAGTTAAATGAATGTGATGATATATTAAAACTCATGTGCCACATGCTGTCATTAATTTATTCTGCCTTAATGAGAGATGTCTTACCCAGAATCTAAACATTTCAGGAAACCAAGAAAGGCCAGTAGAGAGAGCTCCGAGGTAGAGGAGACTGTTGTACCCTGGGATTCAGGATAAGTGTTAGAGTTGGGATATGTTGTGTAACCTTTAGAGTACTTATGGATTTTTGGGGATGTATATGTATATGTGTGTGGAGATTATAACACTCTGGTATTGTATTGTATTTTGGACCCAGACACAGTATGTATTCCGTTGCGTGGATAGTAGGTTTGATGAACTGATTACTCAGCACCCACTTTGGGTCAGATTATGTATGATATATGGTATCAGAGTTATTTGATAGATGATTGATTATTATTACTATTTATTGAAAAAAATGGTAGATAAATTAGGTCCCCACACTAAAAGTACAAAATAAAAAAATAATAAATAGAAGAAGAGGAGGATAAATAAGAGGTTGGATCATCGACATTAATGGCATCACTAGCAACAAATGGAAAATGCAATAACTGTCTTTCCCCTTATGTTCATTATATTGTTATGTTGGTTTGTCTTATGATACATATTGTCTCTCAAGCATTTCTAATTTTCTCCTCTCCAAAATGCTCTCCAAAACACAAGAAGAAGAAGAAGAAGAAGAAGAAGATTATGATGATGATGCAAAGGCAATAGGGGATGTTTGCAATGAATTTGTTGCATACCCATGGTTGGCCTTTGCCAGAACACAATAGGGGATGTTCGCAATGAATCTGTTGGGTACCCATAGTCGGCCTTTGCCAAACAACTAATCTGTTGCACACGCAATGTTGGCTTTTTCCAAAAATTGAATCTGTTGCGTACCCATGGTTGGCCTTTGCCAAAACAACAACAATGGTGCTTCTTCTTCAAGTAGGGGCAAATTTCACCCTTATGACCTCGCTTTCCCTTCTTTTTCTCCCAATATACCATTCATTATAAAAACTCTCCTTTATTTAACTTTCCTTGCATTGCCCAAGACCTTCCTCTACCTAAACTTCATTCTACTACTCAATAAAACCACCTATGTTTACCTACTTAATTTGGTCTTTGATAATATGAAGCCACTTTTACTATCGATTTTTCTTTGGATGAAGTTACGATTGATTTTTTTTAAATGAATTGATGGGAATCGATTAGGGTCGATTATATTTCAAAATATTCTAGGACATTACTAGTTAATTGTGATATTTCTATGGTCGTTGGGGAATTCTTTCATGTAACAAGCTTAATAATATGAATCATTCATCACTCACATTCCTATACGGAAAAACCCTAAAATTATGTCTCATTTCGACTTATTACTCGAAGTATTATCATTTATAAGTTATTGATAGGGTTCTATTTAATTGTTTAAGATGTTTTTTGGTTAATTAATCAATGTCCTTTTATTTTTAATGGTCTTTAATTTTTAACAATATTTCCTATTTATGCATGAGATTTTCGCATATTTTAAATATAAAATGGGGCAAGACGAGATTTCAAGCTTTGAAACTTGCTATGAAAAGGCAGAAATAGAATTGAGTTGGACTCTTTTGTTTTTTGTTTGTTTTTTTTTTGGAAAATACCTTGTTTAAACTTGGGGTTTGGTTTAAATGGATTAATTAGATTATGACATGCCTATTTCTCTAAGGTAATTTTACTCCTTGAGGTTTTTTCCCTTTTATTTCCTTTTTTTGACTTCTAGAAAGGATCCTAAAACTTCTCATATGGTGTTCTCAAATAATTGTATTATTTTTTAATTAGTAGAGCTACTTATCAAGTGATTCTATCAAAGATGTTTTAGATGATTATAGGTTGGTTTTAGGTTAAAAGGATGATCTTCATGAGTTGGCTATATGATTTATAGCTAATGTTGACTAGAAAGTAACAAAGAACTTCTTGATTTCTATGGGAATGATTAATACCAACTATATTGTCAAGTATTATATTTGGCTACTATAATTTCTTGCATAGCTTGAGGACATTGTCATTTAATTAAACATGAAGCTAGTTGGCAAGAAACCAAATCTACTTTTAGAAGTTGGTAATATGACTTTTAGTAAGGCCAATCTTACCCATTTTCTTCTTTATGTGATGTCTCATTCTAAACTTGGCAACCAAAAGTGTTGTGGAAATCGAGTCTAGGATGCACAGCGGAATAATTAAATTTGCAACAAACGATAAAGCGCAAAGAACACAAATTCATACACAACCAGTAAATCTATAAACAAGTAAAGAGAACAACATGAGAATATACGTGATTCAGCAATGCCTACATCCATGGGAGCAATTCGGCCAATATTTCACTATGAAATTGAAAGTTTCACAATACAAAGATACAAGGATCTCTCTCAAACAAAATATGCCCAGAAGTACATAAATAACAATCCCTCGGAAGTTTCGCTCCAAATTTCCAACCACCCCAACGTTCTAATTTAAAATTTAAATTCTCTCTTATAGCCTAGATACACTCGTTGACAAGAATAGGACACTCGTCAATGAGAGAAAGAAGATCACTCGTCGACTAGTATCACCACTCGTTGACGAGTCTGATTTCCTACTCTCGGTATCTCAGAGACTTTGCAATTTCCAGCCTCTTAGTATCTACTCATCGACGAGAACATGACACTCATCGACGAGTCACTGCTGCACTTTTCAAGAATTTAACCCATATGCTTTTTACCTTTTGTTTATGAGCCCTAAGTATAAGAGCCACACATACAAATATAACAATCTCCACCTTGGTCATTATACGACCCTTAGGAGAACCCGAAAAACATATCTGACTGCTCCACCTTGAACTTGGACCGTTCGGTTGGGTTTATCTCCCTTCTATCACTTGGAGACATAGAGTAAGTTCAAGCAATGCTTGAACTTTTCACTAATGACCGAATTTGTCAAAATATCCATTGCATTTTCAAACATGTGAACCTTCTCCAATACAAGCTCACCCGAAGTAATCAACTCCCGAACCATGTGGAACCTCACATCAATATGCTTGGTTCTAGCATGGTACACTTGATTGTTCGCTAAGTAAATAGCACTCTAACTGTCACAACGTTGCACAACCCCATCTTGTTGTAAGCCCAGCTCTTTGACTAAACCGATAAGCCATAAGGCTTCCTTTGCAACGTAGGCAACTGCCATATATTCAGCTTCGGTTGTGGACAATGCCACCAGAGATTGAACCATGGATCTTCAATATATAGGTCCTCCTAAAAGGGTAAAAACATAACCCGTTATAGACCTTCTATCATCCATATCCCCTGTATAATCAGCATCTACAAACCCCATAACTAAAGAACTACCTTGTTGTTTGCCAAACATGATGCCATTATCCGATGTACCCCATAAGTATCTAAATATCCAATTGACAACTTCCCAATGTTGTCTTCCTAGATTATAAAGAAACTTACTCACCACACTCACAACACGTGCCAAGTCTAGCCTTGTACACATCATGACATACATTAAACTCCCAACGACGCTTGCATGGGGGACCTTTGACATGTCCCGGATATCCTCATCTATACTTGAGAAATTTGTAGTAGACAAATTAAAATGACTCGCTAGAGGTCCACACACCGGTTTTGCATCAGCCATGCTAAACCTCTCCAACACCTTCTACACATAACCGCCCTGAGATAACCATAACCTCCCTATAGTTCTATCTCGATGAATCTCCATGCCAAGTATTTTCTTGACTGAACCAAGATCTTTCATGTCAAACTCTTTATGCAACAGTTCCTTTAACTGATTTACCTCAATTAAATCTTTTGCGGCTATCAACATATCATCGATATACAATAATAAGAAAATAAGAGAACCATCATCAAGCTTGTTCACATACACGCAGTAGTCATGTTCACACCTTTTGTAGCCAATCTTGATAATGTAGAAATCAAATCTTTTATACTATTTCCTTGGAGACTGTTTCAACCCATAAAGAGATTTCTTCAACTTGGAAACTAAGTTTTCTTTCCCTGGTTTATTGAATCCCTCCAGTTATACCATATAAATTTGTTCCTCCAAGTCACCATAAAGGAACTTCGTCTTTAGATCCCTTTGTTCCAAATGAAGATCATAATGAGCTAGCAACCCCAACACTATCCTAATGAAAGTGTGTTGAACCACAGGTGAAAAGATTTCATCATAGTCTATTCCCTTCTTTTATGAGTACCCTTTTGCTACTAACTGTGCCTTGAATTTTTCTCCTTCCTTTTCTGAAATTGCTTCCTTCTTCCTATATACCCATTTGCAACCTATCGGTCTCTTCCCATATGGAAGCTCCAACAAATCCCAAGTTTGATTCTTATGTAGTGATTCCATCTCCTCAATCATTTCACCCATCCACCTACCTTTCTCCTAGCCGTGCACTGCCTCTTGAAATGTAGTTGGATCGTTGCAATTGGTGAGAAAAGTAAAAGATACTAACTCCTCAAATCCATACCTTGGCGAAGGTCTGATAATGCGTCTGGATCTTTATATAGAAAAATTGTCAACTTGTTGGTTTCCCAAGCTAGAGCTCCCTGCAACCAAAGGACCATGATCATTGTCATTGCCGTGAGCTTCCAACTTCACATGCACAACATGTTCATCTCTGCCCCAGTTTTCTAAAGAGCTCCCCTCTCCATTTGTAAACACACCCCAACTTTGTAATTTGTCTGGAAGTAGTGGATTGATCTTCGGCGCTCGAGGACGTAGGTAATTCTGTACCGAACCTTGTAAATTCTTGTCTTGTTCTTTATTGCTATCTTTTATTATTAGTTTTTGCATTACTTTAGTTTTGATTATATATTCAATAGCAATAGTTGTAGTATTGGTATTTGGCACTAGTGGGGTGCTCAACACAACAATTGGTATCAGAGCCAAGTTGAATAGTGTCAATATAGAGGTGTTTCTCTATTAGGATCCTTGATTCCATTTTTTATGCTCAAGAAAGACCTTGTCTAAGCGAGTGCTCAGAGACCATTGTGGTTCAATCACTCCCTGGAAGTCGGCCTTGTCAAAGTGGAATTTCATAGGATATACAGAGTAAACACAGTTGGGATAAGTGTGGTACTATTCATCCTAGGCCTTTTGCTTTATTATTTGCTATTGAATATATTAAAGATGACAAAAACTATGCATGCAGAAGTAGAATAAACTCTATCCATACAAATTCCAACCCCAACGGCTTCGACATCATCGTCAAAGATGATAGCTAATGCTCGGTTTGAGGTGGAGAAATTTGATGGTGCCAATACTTTTGGTTTGTAGCAATGTGAGGTGATGGACATCCTGTACCAGCAGGAATTAGATATTATTTTAGATGATAAACCATAGGATATGAGCAACAAATATTGGGGAAAGATCAATCATCAGGCATGTGGTACAATTCGTCAGTGTATCGCTAAAAATAAAAAATATTGTGTTATGAGGGAGACATCTGCAAAGAAATTGTGGAAGACATTGGAAGATACATTTATGACCAAGAGTTTGGAAAATTGACACTATTTGAAAAAGAAATTGTTTCGCTTCCAATACGAACTAGGTATTTTGATAAATGACCACATAAATCCTTTCAATAAAATTTTGGCTAATTTGTTAAATTTGGATGAAAAGGTGAAAGATGAGGATAAAGCCTTATTGTTTTTAAATTCTCTCCCTAATGATTATGAACATTTGACCACCACTTTATTGTATGGGAATACTTTTGATGTTGTTTGTACTGCATTGATTAATACTAAATGCATAAAGAAGGATCAGAGGGTCCATAAGGAAATAGCAGAAGCACTAACAATAAGGGGACGTTCTTAGAGCCATAAACCTGGAAGGAGGAGTAAGTCTCATGGGATACTTGTTAAAGATGAATGCACCTTTTGTCATAAGAAAGTAAATATAAAGAAAGATTGCTCTAAATTGCAGCAGAAGAATAAGGGGAAAGCACGTTCTAATGCCAATATAGCCAAGAGTGATAGAAGTGAGTTAGATTTTTCTCTTGTTGGAATATCTTCGACACATTACTTTGGTGAGTCGATTTTGAATTTTGGTTGTTCCTATCACATGTATCCCAATAGGGAATGGTTTTCTAATTTTTAAGAATTAGATAGGGGAGTTGTTTTTATGGGAAATGATTCAATACAGTTGAAATGTCAAGATGGAATTGTTAAAACCTTAACTGATGTTAGGTATGCTCCAGGTCTAAAGAAAAATATGATTTCATTGGGTGCCTTAGAATCTAAAGGATTCACTGTCACTTTGAAAGATGGAACTTTAAAGATTAAATCAGATGCGCTTGTGGTCATGAAAGGTACTACGAAAAATAACTTGTATTATTTTCAAAGTAGTACAATTATTGGCTCAGTAACTGTTGTTTATGAGAAAGATGCAGGTTTAGATACAACCAAGTTATGGCATATGCGGTTGGCGTATGCAGGTGAAAAATCTTTGCAACAATTGGCCAAGCGAGGCTTGTTGAAGGGTGCAATGGTACGTAAGCTTGAGTTTTGTGAACATTGTATTATAAGAAAATAGGCAAGAGTGAAATTTGGCTCTGCAACTCACTGGACGAAAGGTATCTTAGACTACATCCACACAGAAGTATGGGGGCCTACCCAAACTACTTTATTGGGTGGTATGCATTATTTTGTTACTTTTGTTGATGATTTTTCTAGAAGAGTTTGGGTGTATGCTATGAGGAATAAAAATGAAGTGTGTGATATTTTCCTTAAGTGGAAAAAATTGGTTGAAACTCAAAATGGTAGAAAGATCAAATGACTCAGATAAGATAATGGTGGTGAATACATGAGTGATCCATTTGTGGAGGTATGTCAAGATGAAGGTATTGCATGACACTTTACAGTTAGAAATACACCACAACAGAATAAGGTGGCAGAGAACATGAATCAGACTTTGCTGGAAAAAATTCGATGTATGTTGTCTAATGTTGGGTTGGACAAAAGGTTTTGAGCTGAGGCTGTTAGGTATGTGTGTCATCTCGTTAACCACCTACCGTCATCTGTTATTGGGGGGAAAACACCCTATGAGGTATCGTATGGAGAACCTACTATTGATTATGATTCTTTACATGTATTTGGTACAATTTCTTATTATCATGTCAAAGAATCTAAGTTGAATCTTAGAGCCAAGAAAGCAATATTCTTTGGGATTAGTGCAAGAGTCGAAGGATACCGTCTTTGGTTTCTAGAGACGAAAAAAAAATGATTTTAAGCAAGGATGTGACTTTTGATGAACTTGCGATGATGAAGAAAATAATATGCAAGGAGTCATTAATTGAAGAAAAGACCAGTGGTACTCAACAATAGGTGGAGGTTGAGATAATTTTGGGAAACCTAGTGAGAAATGAGACTACACGATGTAACATTCCAGTTATAGTGGGGAACAGTGTACAAGAAGAGGAGATTTCAATTCGAGAATCTTCACAGCAACAAGAATCAATTGTTTCTTAAAGGCCAAGACGAGAAATTTGAAAAAACCTGCTTGATATACTAACATGGTGGCCTATGCACTTCTAGTCGTAGATGATGATGTTCCTTGCAATTTTAAAGAAGCAATAAGGAACTCTGAATCAGACAAGTGGAAAAGAGCGATGAATGAAGAAATGCAGTTTTTTCATCAGAACCAGACTTGGGAGCTAGCCCAGCTGACCAAGGGTAAGAAAGCAATTGGTTGCAAATGAGTTTATGAGAAAGAAAGATTTCCAAAATACAAATAAAGTTCACTTCAAAGCTAGATTGGTAGCTAAGGGCCACACACAGAAGGAAAGTATTGATTATAATGAGGTATTTTCTCTAGTTGTTAAAAATTCTTCGATTCAAATTTTGTTGGTTTTGGTAGCACAATTTGATCTTGAACTAGTTCAGCTCGATGTAAAAACTGCATTTTTACATAGTGATTTGGAAGAGAAAATCTATATGACTCAGTTAGATGGATTTAAGGTTGCTGAAAAAGAAAATTGGGTATGCAAACTAGGAAAATTGTTGTATGGTTTAAAATAGTCTCCAAGATAGTGGTACAAACGATTTCATCAATTTATGATTAATCACAAGTACATTAGAAATAAACATGATCATTGTGTTTATTTTCGCAGACTACAAAATGGATCTTTTATATATTTATTCTTGTATGTTGATGATATGTTGATAGCTTCAAAGAATAGGGAAGAAATCAACAAACTGAAAATTCAGTTAAATTAAGAGTTTGAGATGAAAGATCTTAGTGAAGCAAAGAAGTTACTTGGCATGGAGAAATGTAGAGACAGAATGATAGGAAGAGTTAGTTTGTCTTAGAAATAGTATTTGAAGAAGGTAGTACAAAGTTTTGGCATGTATAAGCAGTCAAAACCAATTATCTAACACCCCAGACCCGCCACGAGGGGCTCGGTGCGTTAAGAGATCAACACGCGTCTTTGATACCATTCACATAGCGAAAATAATAAATATCTTCAACACAAAATACCAAAGTGCTATATTTACTTACATTGATCCATAATAATTACAATCTAATCCTTCATATTATAGAACCAGAATTAATATATATAAAACATAAACTGAACACATATCTGATCTGCTATGTTTAACACACAAAAACTGCCCCGCTCTGGAGCTATCTAAGCTCGATCACCTGGATAACCTGAAAAGTTTTAACATACGATGGGGTGAGACACCTCTCAGTAAGGAAGAAATAATTTATAATAGTGTGTGGCTAAAGTGTTTATAATACAATTTAAAATATCCTTCTCAAGTGTGTACCCAGTCCACAAGAAGTCCAGAGAACATGCCTTTAATCACACAAGATCAACGTCATTATCATCCACTCACAGTTTCATATCCATCAACATTTTATTGTTAATTTCCGAGAATAGGGAAATCTACCCGCCCATACAAATAGGTTCCCTCTGCTCTAGTGCTAACACTAGAGCACTTACCTTTTTTAGTAAGCCCTCGGGTTATGTATTCAGGTAGAACTATTAAGAATAGGGAAGATCATCCGCCCATACAAGTGGCTTCCCTCTACTCTCGTACCCATAATTAATTACCAGCGTACTCGCCTTTCTCAGCAAGCCCTCGGGTGGAGTAATCTACTTTACCCTAAATACTTAATTAATTAACATTCGTATGCAGCCAACACAATTGCTTCACAGAATTTCACGCATACGCCCATATCATAATCAATCAACACAGGATCAAATCACGTAGCATCCGTGTCCACACAAGACTAATCAAGCACAATATAAATGTCCACACAAGACTGCTCAAACCACAACATCAATGTCCACACAGGACTAATCAAGCACAGTATAAATGTCCACACAGGACTGCTCAAACCACAACATCAACGTCCACTCAGGATTGGTCCACACAGGACTAATCAAGCACAGCGTAAATGTCCACATAGGACTGCTCAAACCACACAGATTACAAAACAAACACACCGTTCATGATAAATAGGTAAACAACCTCCTCATATCACTGCCAATGTTTACCTCCCAGTATAAATGTCCATATAACGACCTCCTCATACCACTGCCAACGTTACATGACGGTTATACTAGGTACGATATAACGACCTCCTCATACCATTGCCAACGTTATATCATCATTTACATGAACCACACCACAGATCAATCACAAACCTAACCAATCAACCATGTCCACGCAAATACCACAGTATACTCAATCATCTAGTATTTTCAACCAACCAATGTTCACAATCCAATCAGTGAATTCAACCAGACACAAATTTCAGACAAATGACATTCATAATCTCAACAATTTCCTCATTCCACTAAGCTTAACAATCATATAATGATCAAAGTGGTTTCAACCATACAATTTTTCCCAATTTAATACTTATATAATTAAAAAAGTATTTTCAATATCAATTTGGTTCAGAAAAATTATACCTGTATATGTAGGATTTTTACCCAAAATTAGTCATTTTAATAATTACTAAAAAGCTATTATAAAGTATTTCCCCTTACCTAATTCCTGAAAAGTCTCCTAAAATAACCAGTCCTGCACCCATAGGGTTCCCCATTCAACGCCCTGAAAACCACATTTCCCAGAACTAAACTTCAATATTTCTTCGCATATAATATTTCCTACAACTTGGGTAAAGCCAAATTTTACATAAAAAGTCTTACCTTAAATCTAGGATGAATTCCTAACTAGTCCCACCGACGATCCACTCCAACAGATTTGTAGAGAACTCTTCCAGGAATGTCATGGTGGCCTCAAATTGTTGAACCGGCAGAAATCCGGCCCAAAATCAAAGAGAGAACGTGGTAGGGCCGAAATTTCTAGAGAGAGAGAGAGAAAGAAGACATGCAAGAAATTCGCGCTGAAATGAAAGAATTCCACTTTATATACACATGGATTTGTCGATGAGACACGTCGATTCGTCGACGAGACAGCCAACTCATCGATGAATTTCAGTCATGCGAAGAACCCCTCTCGGTAATTCCTCGTCGACGATACACATACCCTCATCAACAAGCTTTGAAGAACATTCGTCGACGAGACCAGTCCGTTCGTTGACGAATGCTTGTTGCCACCTTTTCGAATTTATTCTTTCTTCCCTTCCATCTTCCTTATTATTTTAAATTGTTTAAAATTTCCCAGGTTGTTACAAGTTAGCACTCCACTTGCTCCTCACTTCAAACTTAGTGCATCTTTATCTCCTAATTCAGATGAGGAATGTAAGTATATGTCACAAGTTCCTTATGCAAGTGCAGTTGGTAGTCTAATGTATGCAATGGTTTGTACAAGACCTGATATTTTACAAGCTGCTAGTATAGTGAGTAGGTGTATGCATGATCCGGGTAAAGGACATTGGCAAGCTGTGAAACATATTTTGTTAACTTTGGTGTATTCCCAAGAGGGGGGGGGGGGGTGAATTGGAATTTTAAAACTTATTCCTAGGTTAAACTAGATGTTAGCAGAATATTACAACCTAGGATTAGTCTACGCAACCCCAAATGTGCAGATTAATACAATATGCGAAAATTTAAACGATACACATCATTCACAATAAAGCATACACGTGCAGTAAATAAATTGCAGAAATGTAAAGAACACGCACGATATGTTATCGGGGTTCAGTCAACTGTGCTTACGTCCCCGCCTCTAACTCGAAAGCCCGAGGATTCCACTAATGGCTCTCTTAACGAGTAGAGCGGCACCTAATACGATCAGGTCAATTCAAGGGGCTGACCTTAACCAACACGCCTTAACAGGATGGCGCACCTAACTTTTCTAACCGGGTCTAAGCCAATCCGGGACCATTTCACTGAGCTGGTCTCCCTTTTTAGGCTCGTGCCTGGAAATACAACAATATTTTTCTCAATCAAGTTGGTATAGTGATTGTGTTTTCATGTAAAGCAGATATGTACCCAAAATACGCACAGTATACTTAATCAATCACATACACATCAACAATGTAGGTAGATGTAAGCTCAGTGATGTGTATATACGTGCAAATAACACTCAACAAGATATGATGACAATAATGTTCAAGAGTGTTCTAAACAAGCAATACTTTGGAATTTAAGCAAAACACAAATCAATAGCACATCAGTATTCCAAAGATATCAATAAGATATTCAAACTAATTCAAGGAGATTTTCTTCAATGAAATAGGCACACTACCAGTTTGAAAATATTTGCTTGTTTGAAAATATCTTTGTACAACCAAAAACAAAGCTATTGGACACTTGCAATAATAATGCAAATATCCTAAGCTCACTAGGTTATCCGAACACAAGATTTATAGTATGAAAATCTGTGAGATAAACCTAAGCTAAACTCCCCAAAAACATTATCTCAATCACACAAGCACACTGGGAGTATTAGAAATACTAGCAATCACAAGCACACTCACTAAGCTCTTACAATATCAAGATTTATCAAAGGAATGAGTATTTGAGGGTATTTGAGCAAAGTGGGATTTTCAAATAGAGAGGATTTTTGCTAATTGTTTTTGGCTAATCTCACTCCAATCCACACAAATGAAACCCTATATATAGGCCAAGACCAAAATGTAACCGTTGGGGACCTTATGGCTATTATTAAATTTGTTTTAAAACCAATTAGGAAAATTAACCCAGTTTACTTAATTTTAACCCCTGTAAAAATTAATTTAACCCGAGAAGTTCGGGTGCCCGATCAGAGGTTCAGGTGCCCGAATAGACTCAGTTAGAAAATAATTTTCAAATAGTTTGGTCGCCTGGGTCTAGGTTCGGTTGCCTGAAAAAAGTTAAAAACATTTGTCGCGCGGTTCGGGTGCTCGAAATAAAGTTTGGTTAACCAAACTAAAAAGTTTAGTCGCCCGAGCCCTTTTTGAACTGAAAAGTTCGGCAGCCCGAGTTGGTGAAAAGCACCTTGACAGAGGTTCGACCTCCCGAGAGAGATACATTTATTCTTGGTTCGGTAGCCCAAACCCAAGTCAAACTGTTGACTTTCTAGCAATTTGGGCGCCCGGGGAGTTTTGAACTCTAGGGGTTCGGTCGCCGGACCTCTCACATATTTGCCTATTAAGTCCAATTTTTAATTTAATTCTTTCCCCTGATAAGATAAGTGATTATGGAGACTTTGTGCACAATGTGTAAGAACCTAGGGTCTTTTCAAGTACGCCCAAAAACCTGGTGTCGATTGACCGAAGGGTGCCCTAAAGTCATTCGGTCCCTATGGTCAATCTATGGTTATTTTGAACTTACAGAAACCTACATGCATGACATGCAGAAATTATTACAAACCACATCGTAATTACTATTACAGACCCAATAACATTACAACAATTAATAAACATTCTGGGTCTTCATTTTCTTCAAGTTGCCATGTTCCATAAATATGATTTTCCTACTATGGTCCTGTACACAAACTTGGAAAACGTTAAATACCAGAGTATTTGTTGTAATCAAAATAGGGTATGACCCATGGGGTCAACATATTTTACGATACATTATGAGTACTATTGATGTTGGTATAGTATTTGAAAAAAATAATACTATTGATCAACATGTTGTTGGATATATGGATTCTGATTTTGAAGGTGATCTAGATAAACATCGATTAACTACTGGATATGTTTTTACATTTGCTAATGGTTCAATGAGTTGGAGGTCTACTTTACAGTCTACCATTACTTTGTCTACAATAGAAGTAGAGTACATGGCAGCTTTAGAGGCTGTTAAGGAAGCTATTTAGCTGCAGGGTTTACTTAAAAATTTGGGAGTTGTTTAGAAGCACATTTGTAAGAACCCGAACCGTGATAAATGGGTTTAAATAATTAAGAGAGGGGTAAAAAGGTAATTAAATAGGCTTCATCGACGAAGGCCTCATATTTCTCGTCGACGAGGAGCAAGTGTTCGTCGACGAGGAGAAGCCAAGAGGTATTATGAAGTGCGACGAAATTCAGGGCTCATTGACGAGGAGAAGCCGAGGGGTTTCGAAAAACTAGAAATCCTAGGCTCATCGATGAGGTCATGGTCTCGTCGACGAGAAGACTATAAGGTCTTGTCGACGAGGATGCAATTCATCGATGAGAAATGCCAAGTCAAGGGTACTATAAATATCCATTTTTTATTACTTCTCAGCTAAGAAATCTCATTTTCTCTTTCTATCTCTCTAGAAACTCTTCCTACTCTCCATGTCTCTAGATTTCTTTGCTGTTCATAGTCTGATTTGATGATTCGAAGTTACCACGAGGATCGTGGAAGGATTCTCTACAAGTTCTAAGGATCGGATTTTCAATTCGACTCTTTTCAGGTTTCAGCGTAAAATCAAGGTAAGGCTCGGTTTTTATTTCCATTCTAGTAATTTTTTAGAGAACGAAGTCATGAGTATATTCTGTATTGTTGCTTATAGGTTTTGGAATTCGGTTTGCTGTTTAGGGGCCTTAGAGTTTGGGATTTGCCATTTGGGGGAAAAGTAAGGGGAATTGTGTTCATATCGGTTATTTTTGAAATCAGACTCGGTAGAACTGTGGTTCATGGCCCTATGTGTGTTTTGGATACTCATTTAGGGGAATCTAACGGGAGAAAACTATGAGTTTTTCATGATTACAGTTTTGGAAAAAAGGGGGTGACGGGCTGCATCCCTGGTTTTTTTGAAAACCGAATGTATATGTTGATTTATATTGTGTTATAGGGATGGACGTGCCTTGACTTGTTTAAACTGTATGTGTTTGGAAAACTATGATTTTAGATTACCAAATGGGTGTGGTTTGTTTGGTTATATGAGCATGCATGTTTACGATGTGTTTGGTTGAAATGCGAGTAGGAACGTGGTTCCGAATTTGTTCCAGGTACTGAGAGTGTCCGGCTCTATATCCGAGGGTGTATGAAATCGCTAGTCATGTTTGGCAAGAGTGTCCGGCTCTATATCCGAGGGTGTGAGCCTTACCAGCTGATCACCGAAGGGTGTGGATCCACAAGTTTAGCACTAGTACAATGTCATGAGAGTTTAGGACTAGCCATGTGCCGGTGGCACTGTGTTCATGGGTTGGCTATGGGCCAACGCTGTATGTCGCGGGCCGGCTTCGGGCTAAAGGGTGTGATGACACTGAGATTGCTTGATCTTGTGTGTGTGCATGTATGCACTGTTGTGAAATTAGTACTGGAACTACATTTAACTGTATATGTGTTGCGTCATGATAACACTCAAATGCCACACACCGATATAACCTGCATTCTTCCTTACTGAGAGGTGTCTCACCGCTGCTGTACATACATATTTTTCAAGTCCTTTAAGTAATCGGAACAAGCATCCTTGTGTTGGGAGCGTAGGGGCCGGTATACTGCGAGTAGCGCTTGGGTAAGTGTTAGGACTTGTGTTTTGTGGGCTGCTATTTGAGATATGTTGGGCACCCAATTGTACGTTGTACTATAGAGCCTTGTTTCTGCTCTTGTATAGACTATGGTATGGTATTATGTATGTATAGAATGACCTTTTCCGCTGCGTATATTCTGTTGTCTTTGGATGTGTATAGGGTTCCTGGGAACCCCACGGGGTCGGACCTTCATCCTTTGTACTATATCTTTGGATGTTTTGTTCGATATAGGGACAGGTTAGGTTACATTCTCACCCCTGGGTCCCATTTCCGGGTTCGGGGTGTGACAACATTGCTATGTTCTGTGATAGTCATAGGGCTATTCATTTGGTAAAGAATCAAGTGAACCATGCATGAACGAAGCACATTGACGTTCGATTTCACTTTATATGGGATATAGTTGAAGGCAAAATACTTCTTTAGAAGATTACTACAACTGAAAATCCTACTGACATGTTAACTAAGATTGTGACAGCAATCAAGTTCAAACATTGTTTGGACTTGATCAATATCCCGCAAGTCTGAATATTTCTGGAAGGCACAAATGATGTGGAACTCTAGAGAATGTTGGTGACTAGAAAATTTGTTAAATTTATCGTTAAGGTGAAGATTTGTTGGTTCTGTTTGTCCCACATCGGTGGGAAGGTTGTTTGAAGTTTTTTTTTTTGTCCCACATTGGTGGGAAAGTTGTTTGAACGTTTGGGATAAAGCTACATAAAGAGCTCCCCTCTCCATTTGTAAACACATCTCAAAGTTGTAATTTGTCTGAAAGTAGTGGATTGATCATCAGCGTCCGAGGACGTAGGTAAATCTGTACCGAACCTAGTAAAGTTTTGTCTTATTCTTTATTATTGACTTTTATTATTAGTTTTTGCATTGCTTTAGTTTCAATTATATATTCAATAGAAATTTTTTTAGTATTGGTGTTTGGCACAAGTGGGGTGCCCGACACAACACATTCTCTCAAGGCCTTAGCCACCTAAGATTTCACTTCCAACAATCTTGTTACAGTAGCCATTGCTTTCACAAAAATAAAGGAAACATAAATGCAAATCAAAACTTTCACGTTAAATAAAATAAGTTGTGACACAATATTTTTCTTAGAGATGAGCAAATGTAAAGATTAAGGAGAGATTAAAGATGAATAAGCTTTAGAATATGTTCGCAATGACTTCAGTATTGTTTTTTTTTTGCATTAGAGGGCATATATGAGTGTGTGTGTGTGTGTGTGTGGGTGTGTGTTAGTTGCTTCGACTGGCTAACCTATTTGCTAGAGCAGTCAACCTATCAACTAGAAATTAATGCATAAAATGGTAGTTCACTTACCTATAAAAAGCAAGATCAAATGATCGATTAGAAGGATCAGCCAGCCTGTAGAGACCTAGAAAAATAATAATAAAGAAAAATGGGAAATCGACTTGGTACAGGACCAAACCGTCGACGGTTTGGTAAGCTCAGAGAAAACTATTGACGATTTTCAATTACCGAGGCTCTGTAAAGGTAAAACGGTAAAAATCGGTTTGGTTAAAAACCAAACCGTCAATGGTTTTGTCTAGGGACAGCAGCCTATAAATAGATCCTCGTTCATTTTTTTTGGGAAAAATTATAACTCTCTCTCTCTCTCTCTCTCTCTCTCTCTCTCTCTCTCTCTCTCTCTCTCTCTCTCTCTCTTCAATTTCACCCCAAATTTCAGCCAAACTGATGATGAGACACCATTATAGGATCCCAACTTCGATCCTTAGCATTTTAACTAAAGCGAATTCGTTGTTTGGGGATCCTAGGTACCACTCCAGGAATAAGGTAAGGGGAATAGATTATGTCAGGTTTATTTTAAAATATTCCTAGATAAATTTGATTACGTGAATTTAATTAGATTTATGTTAATTAAAATATGCTCAATTTAAATCGAGTATGTGAAATTAATTATATATATGTCCAGATTTTATTTTAAAAATATGTCTGAATTAAATTAAACTGCAGGAATTTGATTATATCAGATTGTTGGGAATATTTGGGAATTAAATCAAATTGTAGGGATTTGATTATATAGGGTTTTTCTGATTTAATGGATTTAAATTAAATAGGTGAAATTGATCATACCCGTGTTTTTATTTAAATTTACTGAATATATGTTTGTGAAAATTTCTCGAGTACTTTATGAAATTATAATTGTTATATAAATTGTGTGGCATAAGAATGATTTATTTGTTTTTATTGTATAATTAAACCAGTTGGAATTTTTATGGCATTATATGGCAAGAGTTGTGGTATTATACTGATTTCTGGAATTTTTTGGAATAATGCGAATATTGTGGATATGACGGTTTTATACCGATTTATGAATATGATAGGTTTTGTACTAATTTGTGAATATGACAGTTTTATATCGAATTGTGGAAATGAGATCATGTTATTCTTTTTATTATATAAATTGTATTATATGGTATAAGAAACCTGATGGACCATATATGTGAAGGAAGTTCAGTACCGTAGCTAATATGATACAGTCAGTGCCACCACACTATTTAGGAAGTGTTAGTGTATGAATAGTCGATTGAGCCAGAGAAGAGTAGAGTACCCCCCCCCCTTTGGTAGTTTGGACTAGGCTGGGTAGCAATCATACTTACAGACATGTTATGTTTGACTTAGCATGGTAGGTCGGCCATTGTTAAGTCCCGCCTATGGGCTGCACAATCCAATCATGTGGGGTTATTACATGATGTTATATGACTGTCCATTCAAGGGAAAATTCTTTTATGTATAGATTTAACAGATGATTTGCATACACAAAGAAACTTATTACGATATAGTATACTTATATTGAAGAGTATGTATTTTCCAAACATATATATATATATATATAAATATATATATATATATATATATGAGTACAGATTTACATGATTTATCAGTTAAAGTTAATTATTTACAGGATATGTTTATGATACATTAAAACTCATGTTACCACACACTAACGATAATCTATTATGTCTTACTGAGAGGTGTCTCACCCCAATAACTTTAACATTTTAGGAAATCTAAGGAACCAAGCCTAGAGAGCTCCAAGGCAGGACTTAGATATTATAGTTCAGAGTAAGTATTGGTGAGACATGGATATGTTTTGTGTATCATGGGATGTATTATGGATTTTGGGGATTTATGTATGTAATTATGGTGACATTAGAAATCTGGTATTGTATTTGGGATTATATATATATATATATATATATGCTTCCGCCATGTTGTTTAATATGAGTTATGGACAGGTGTTCCAGTACCCCACTTTGGGTACAGGTCGATATAGTTATGGTATTAGAGATTATGTATGGAGAATAGCACTCTAGGCCCCACCGGGTTTTGAGCACTACACCACCAATCCACTTTTTTGCCAAGACCAGTTGATCAGTCCCTAGAGCGATAAACCATTTGTACATAGATGGCCTATAGTAGTCTACCAATTGCTTATTTGATTGTTGCACCAGAATATGATGATCCTATGGAGTTTAAGCACACAATAACACAATTTTTAGAGATTTACAAGTACAAAAATGATAAATTAAAAATATCTCTTAATTTTCCATATCAAAGGACCTAGGAACAAATTGAAACACAACTAAAACTCAAAGCTATATAATAATCCTAGTAATTGTTATCAACAAAATTTTTTTCCAGTGAAATCTTGGAGCTTATAGGTAGGTGAATTAATTTCTGCAATTTTCACTAGAAAACTCCATTTTACTTCCAAATCCTGATAATAATGGACAATAATGTTGACTAGAATGTTAAGGAAAGTAATGTCGTTTTGGATAATAAACATTGTGATTTCGTTAAGTTGAGAGAGATTCTTCCTAATAACTATACTGTCTTTATCAATAAATATATTCCTATCCCCAAGTGAATTGTAGGCAAATCTTTGTGCTAGGGTTCATCTCCTAATGATCACTCCTTTTTTACATCTTTTTTTGCTTACAAAATCCCAATTCTAATTTTCATTCAAAGGCCTTTTAACAGCACATGCTTTCTAAATAGTGTTCCTACGATTAAGTTAAACATCCTTTCGCAGGAATGTGTGAATAAGAAATTACCTTTTCAAAGGATAGGATCCACAAGGATGTGAATAATCTTAATTTGCATTGTGTTTTCTTTTGGTAGTAACTCTCCCGAAAGCAATAATCATTTGTTTATTGTTGGTCCTTTTTTGATAAATATTATTCATCTAACTCTTGAAAAAGATGCATCACATGTTTTTATCAAATCCTTAGAAAAATTGGCGATTATCCTAAAAAGCCATAAAATAAATTTTGTTCCAAGGGAGTATTATAAAACTATATAAGACTATTAACAATTCCACCAGACTATTGTATGACTATCATAACGTGTTTGCCCTAGATTTTATAGTGGAAATAATTTTTGTAGCTTGAAAAATTGGCACATTAAAGGTAATCCTTCTAAATAATAAGAAATGAAGATTAATTATGATGGATCGACACAAACTTTTTTAAGGCTATTATTTGTTTTACAATTCGTTATAATGTAGGTAAAAAGCTCTTATATACAAGGGTAGGATGAGAGACAGTGGTGTTAGTTATTATCATTGAAGGTAAAGCTTTAAGAGATGAGCAAATTATGGCAAAGAATCAAGGTTTAAAAAATATTCATATTAATGAGGACCTTAAGATAAAATTTTGATTGAATCTTAAAATAGAAGATTAATACTAATTGGAAAATTTGGACCCTATTACATGATATAGGAGTTTATTATGCCTTCAATTTCAAGATTTACCACCTTAATTAGGGTTAGGCATGGTTCGTAAACCAACCATATTGTTAAAATACCATCTGAACTGAAATTTTGATTCACCTAACAACCTAAACCAAAATCCAACCATGCACACTAAATTTTGATTAACTAGTTATTAAGATTGATAGCCAACGATTCACTAAATTGTTCTAATTATTTTGAAATTTAGACTTAACTAATAATGCACATGTATTTCTTCCTCGTTTCATGTATAATAGCCTACAAATGGACAAGTACGAAATTGGTGATGTTCTAGGCACATGTTAGCAAGGATGATCTAACATGCGCCATAAGAATTTTCTCCATCACAGATAACTCATCCTCAAAACCTAGGTGTTAAGGAGAGAGAGTTAAGAGGATCTTATACTGACTTTGAAACTGCTCACAGAGACGAAGTGGGATTGGATGGATATTAATACTCCCCCTCGAGCCCATGGGAGAAATGAGGTGACGAGAGCTGTTGGGACAACTAACAAGTGATATCAGAGCGAGGCACTTGTATTTTCGGAGTAAAATTCAAAACGTAAAGATCAAATGGAGTATTTGGCGAGTACCTCCTCCCAAGGACAATCCGTGGCAAGTCCGCCATTGTTCAACGATTCAAACTACCCGGCTTTGAAAAACCGAATGACGATCTTCATCTAAGGACACAATCTCAAAATGTGGCGGGTCATCTCAAAGGGAAATTACGAATTCAAAAATACCAAGGGTGAACTAAAAAATCTTGAGGAGATGTTGGACACCAAAATAAGGTTAGTTGAGCTTAACTTTCAAACCAAAAATTTTCTTTATTGTGCTTTAAGTGATAATGAATACAATCGTGTTTGTGGTTGTGATACCAGTAAAGAAATATAGGAAAATTTTGAAATCACATATAAAGGTACTTCACAAGTTAAGAAGTCCAAAATTTACATGTTAGTCAATGAATATGAAATGTTTAAAATAGATGATGGAGAATCCATCATGTCCATGTTCACTCGGTTCACACACATCATAAATGAATTAAAAGAACTCGATAGAACTTATTCTATTAGGGATAATGTTCAAAAATTTTTACGATCTTTACCCGAGTCATGGCATGCTAAATCTACCGCCATTGAGGAGGCAAAGGATTTAACCAAAGTCACACTTGATGAGCTTATTGGATCACTTATGACCTATGAACTTAAGAAAAATACGACTTTGGATCCTCAAAATCCTAGGAAGGATAAATGTGTAGCTCTTAATCATTTAGTCCAAAATTCAAAGAAATGCTAGAAAATGATGAGGATAGTACGGATGACATGGAATCACTCATAAAAGACTTTAGAAAATTCCTTGAAGAAAAACAACACTTTAGGAAAGAAGAAATAAGAAAAAATGAGAAAAAAGCACATCCATGCTTAATGGCTAACGAACAAGAAGATAAAATAAGTTTGGATGAGGAGGATTATACACCTTCTTATGATGAAATAATAGAAAATTTTGCTAAATTATATGATGAATTAGTTTTAGTAAAAAGAAGGAACAAAAATATGGAGAAAGAACTTGCTTTGTCAAAACATAGGGAATCCTCATTGATAGAAGAAAATAATTCTTTTAAAAAGAACAACATCGGTATTTTTACGTGGTTCAGCACCAAGCCTACGTCCACGCCTTAGCACCAAGCCAAGGATTCTACAATCCACTATAATCTCTCCTTCTGCAGTGGAGCAAGCCTTACAACGCAGGAAAAAATCCCTACTGCTCACAAAGAACCTTTACTGATTCAGTTCACAAAGAACCTTACAACTTGGTTCATAAAGAACCTTTCACAAGAAGATGGAAGATTACAAAGAATGCTCCTTACAATGAGAAAATATGATTTTTACCTCAAACCTCACACTATTCTCTCAAGAATTGAATCAAACACAATAAGTGAGCAAGAGAGAATGAGCACATGTAATGAAAAACTAATATGCAATGTGCTAGATTTTGTATAAAATGATATTTTTTACTAACAATGATCAAAGACCTTCAAAACCATGTTAATACAAGTTTAATAGCTTGAATTTATAGCCCAAGAGCCTTAGGAGCCGTTAACTAGCTGTTTGGGGGAAGAAAAGACATTTCATTTGGTGAACTAGCCGTTTTCCGCCCGTCAGCGTCATTCTGCTCGTTGGACTCGTCGACTAGGCCCCTGCACTCGTTGACTAATCATATACTACACCTCATGGATGAATCCCCTGTGTTTGTCAATGAGGTCCCTAAATTGTAAAATGTCATCAACATTAAAGTTGTGGAATTTTCTCTTAGCTATCCAAGGACATCAAGATCATCTCATTTGGACTTTTCTAGCAAAAGTTATGCCCAAAATATCAAAAGGTATTCAGGACTTAAGGCTTCACTACGGTAGTGACGATTGCTTTGTTTTTCTTATCAAAAAGCGTTTTAATGACTCAAAACATTATTGGGCAAAAGTATATAAAATTTATTAAGTCTAATGAAGATCAAAACTTATCCAAATGAGTTTTCTTTTGAATATCAGATATCTTGATTAATAAAACACGTTTGAAAACCCATTTTGATATCTTATATGCTTAATATGTCCTTTTATAAATATGCTTGACTTTTTTTGAACCTTTAGGACACAAGACTCGTTTTGATAAAATCGGGGCTAAGTATGAAGATGTTCCAAATACTAAGATGTTTGAAAACTTGTCTCTTTAGAAAACATATTTGAGTTTAGGATTCATTTAACAAACTCTTTAAGTTTAACTTTGAAAGCCATGAAAGGTGAGTTTGTGTTTATGTCTTTAGTGCAATCCTATATGCTCATGTGTCCTAGTATGCTTATGCAATGACTCAACTCTTACTCAAAAATCATGTAAGACACACATTGCAAGAGTTACAATACGCACTCACATACACAACCCTTATTACAATTAATTTATACACAATGAAAACTTCAGGATGTGCTTTGGTACTTTCGAGTAAGCGTCCTTCCGATCTTTCCTATTTGATGTATACTCGGTCTGATATTTGCTTCTGATTTGGTACCTCCGTGTATCTGACACTTTGTACCTGTACTAGATAATATCTGCAAGGATGGAAAATACTAGGAACAACAAATAGGTTAATATCATCAAAACATATAAACTAAGATAATGTAGCTGTCAGTGCTAACATTCTCCCCCTTTTTGGTGATATCGAACCTATTAAGAATCTACTTAATCTTTGCATTTGTGTTTGTTCTTACTAAGGCTTATTGTGCAAAGATAATCTTACTTAGAACCACTAATAGGTTGTTATCATCGAAACAAAGACAATTAAGCTTACGTAGTCTCTAAGGCTAACAAGAGCTCATTGAGGGAAATAAAGCGAGGAGAAGTCCAGCCCATGGAGGAGTTAAGTAGCCCAAGACCCTACTCTGATACCACGTTAGTTAACTCATCCCCAAAACCTAGGTGTCAAGTAGAGAGAGTTAAAATGATCTTATACTGACTTTGGAACTGCTCACAGAGACGATGTGGGACTGGACGGATATTAATACTTGGGAATTATTTTTGGCTACTTGTACTCACATTCTCTTAGATTTCTAATTTTTAGAAATAGTGAATGATTTTAAAGCATCTCTAAGTTAAATCAAGAAGTTTATAGGGATTGATCTATATGGTCAAATGTCTATCCTAGAAGTAGATTGAAATTTGATAAACAAAGATGCTGGAAAGGTTGGAAAATCCTAACACCAATTAGAACTCACTAATGAATTAGAGGGATTTATTTAAGATGCCTACCACCCATTCACGTGTGAATATGAACTTGAACTTAACCTATAAAACCTAATGGCAAGTTTTTGGTTGGCCCCCCAAGGGACACTTTCATGCTTAGTTTAGACAAATAGATAATGCTTTGATAAGGCAATTCTTGGGCAAACCTTCATTTTTTTCCCCTTATTGTAAAATTGATTGGAAAATTTTGGAGTAATATTGGAAAGATTGAAATTTACTCCTTATCCTCTGATTCCTTTCTCTTTAAATTTATCAAGAAGGAGATAAAATTGAGTTATTAGAGAATAACCCTAGTTCATTGGGAATAGCCCTATCTTATTTTTGCCATAAGATCCCACAACTAAATATCAAAATATATAGTTCGAAATGTTTAGAATTCCACTTGTGAGTTTGTCTCACATTGAAAAATTTGAGTGGATGATGGGCCATATACATGGTTGGGCCCAAGACCCAATAGGCTTAACCTTTTGGGTCAAGTTGGTGCTCACTCATATGTATCAAACTTACTCATGGACTCCTCCACTGCTAACAAGCGGTATCAGAACTGACAGTTCATAACTTTGGGTGAGCGACATCGTAAAAGTCGAGATGTGAAACTAATTCTCCTGACGTGCTAACAGTCGAAGGACCAAGTGTGTGATCGAGGCCAATAAGGATCATCTAGATCTGAGATGGATCCGAATAGGGTCAAGACGTGGGAGGTAGGATTGGTTCGGAGGCACGTTGAATGCAATCCGAGGCACGTAAGGTGCTAGTGGTAAGGCTCACTTGAGCAACTATTGAGGAATTGGGCTTACTACCATAAAGGAGATAGTTTCCATTCAAGGTGGGGCATTTGGAACTCACAAGTGAGGGGGAGATTGTTGAGAATTTCACTTGTGAGTTTGTCCCACATTGAAAAATTTGAGTGGATGATGAGTACTTATATACATGGTTGGGTCCAAGACCTAATAAGCTTAGGATCAAGTTGGTGCTCACTCATGTGTATCAAGCTTACTCATGGACTCCTCTGGTACTAACACGAAAGACTTCCTATTTTGCTCAAGTTCTAGTGCTCTACAACATTCCATCAATCTACTAGACTTCCATGGCTTAGCTACATAAATAATTCTATGTGCCAACCACTATACCTTGGCTCATATACAAAGTAGATGAAAAACCTTTTGTGCAAGGATCTGTATCTAAGTAGATATAAATAAAAATGTTCATATTTTGTTGATGTTAATGTACCATATATGGTGATATCCTTAACATTGATTGATGTTGAGTGTGCTAGGCCTATAAAATTCGCAAACTACTCATTCTTTAGTCATGCTCCAAAGAATTGTAAATCTAAAAGCTATGTTGAAAATCCTATAGATGAGAACATAGTCCACCCTATTGGATGTTGAAAAGGAAATTATCGGAGAAGAAAATAAAGAAAGCTAATACAAATGGCCTGATGGAAAAGAGGCTAAATTTTTGGATCTGAAACAAGAAAAATTAATTATAATCTCCCCATAGGAACTAAAAAATATGCACAAAAGATAAAAAATGAACTCAGTAGAAATTGTTTGTACCATCATGAATAATGGGATCTTTTCACCTTTGCACATGATGAAACTAGAAGGAACGTTGCGCATAAAAGACAGACTCTTGAGGAGAGTACAACTAATTCAACCCAAAATGATAAAAAAAAAAAGATCACTAGTCAATGTATTGTCAACTCAAGAATGAAGGAGCTTTTAAACCTTTTAAAGACAAAAAGGTAGGGGGAGGGGGGATTTTAAAAATTGAAAAGCAACAAACAATTGGTTCAGAAAAATGAAGGGATCTTATCTTGTAAAATGCAATTCTTGAGGAAGATTCTTAACTTTCATGGAATATTGAGGAAAAAATCAATATTGAGTAGGCTTATGGACACAAAAAATAAAAAATAAAAAAAAAAATCAAAGATGCAATTTTCTCCTTCTCTAATGATAAAGCATTGAGATTAAATGTATTCAATGCAAATTTTTATAAGGTATACTATCACAGTACAAGAGAGGATGTCTTAGATGCCATTTTATTCTTCTTTCAAGATTCCAAACTACTAAAGCAAACAAATTCCACCTATTGACAATAATGCTCCAAGTTAGGAATATTGTCCGATTGAGGATTTTAGCTCTGTATATTGTTGCAATTTGATATAAAAATTCATCACCAATTTAAAAGATAGGCTACAAAATGCCTTAGCTTCTTTATCACCCCAAACCAAAATATATTTATCAAAGGTGAACATATTTTTTTGGCTCAAGAACTGCTTGAAACTCCTTAAGAACATTGACACTCCAATAATTTTTTTGTGGAATGGGTAAAAGAACATATCCTTATATCATACTCCTTAATAGCCATAAATGGATATATGGAAGCTTTTTTCAAAATGAGAAGGGTATCAAGCAAGGTGAGTCTCCCTTGACCTCATTGTTATGATAATGGATGTACTCGCTAGGCTACTTCAATATGGAGCTATAAATGGAAAATGGACCTACCATCCTAAATGCAACAAATTAAAGCGAGTAATTTTTCTTGGCTAATGATCAACTAATCCTTGCACATAGGCATGTCAACTTTGTAGCTATAATCAAAAGTACTCTATTTATAAAATCATAGTATTGAAGGGTAATGCTAATAAATTTTAGGAATTTTGTTCCTATATCCTTGAAAATATTATTAAGGGCATAACTCAAATTCTAGGGTTCTCTAAAGGAGAGCTACCCCTCAAGTATCTTGGATCACCATTAGTCACAAAAAAGTTAGTGAATAGAGTTGCTCATTCAAAAGATCTTAACCAAAATATGCTCTTGGACACAAACATATCTCTCCATGTTGGGAGGTTGCAATTGGTTAGATCCATATTGCAAAACATACATGGCTATTAGAGAGTTGTTATTAGAGTTGTTATTAGAGAGTTAGAGAGAACGATTCAAGGTTTTCCTATGGAAAGGAAATAAATGGAACACCTACATATACAATGTTAAATGTCAGTTATTTGGAGTGACACATTTGACATAAAACTTAGTTGACCTATATGGATTTCAAAATATTTCTTATTGGTTATTTGGATTTACAACTACAAAATCAAAGATAGAAGCTTACAGGTTGTACTGCCCACATTGGGAAGTTGATGGACATGGAGAAGGATATAGAAGGCCAAAACTTATGCCTATTATAGAATCAAAACTAGAATTAGGAATAGGAAATCAACATTATTTTTTTTTGATAGTTGACACCCACATGGTCAATAATTTGAACATTGTGGACTCCACCTTCCTTTTGAATTTAGGCTATTTAAACAATCATTAATGGTTGATATACTCCAATATCAAGTTGGACTTCGCAAAAGAGAATGCCTCAACATATACTCTTCCTATCCTTTTCAATATTAGTAGCTTACTTGATTCCTCTGCTGAGGACAACAATTACTTGGCCCTTTAGCTCCTCCTGTATTGTCTCCTTTTCCTTAGCCTGGAACTCCATAAAAAGCATAGATTCCAAGTAAAATGGGCTCACACCATGTGAACTAAATTCAATATACTAAAACAATCATATATTGATAACTTATCATTGTAAAATTGGCACACTATCCTTGATCTTGGGGGAAAACCTCATATACGACTTGCAAAATATATGGAAATAAAGTAGAGACTAGGGATCACCTTTTTTTTTTTTTTACAATTGTTTTAGGCTTCTCAAAACCACTTTGTGCCTTGAAATACATGACGCCCCTTCAAAATGGGAGGAAACTTTGGACTGACTTGTTATATTAGCTAGGAACTATCACTCATAGGAGATGTGTAAATTGATTTAGTAACTTCTTTATATAACCCTAAAAAAGTAAGGAATCTAATATTTTTTATGAAAAAAATAAATCCAACATATAAACCACAACTCAAAATGCAAAACTAGATGTGAAGACAAGTTTTGATATTAAGAGATTCAAACCATTCTTGATTCAAATAGAAGGTTGCGCAACCATTTCTTTGTTTGTTTATTTGTTTTTTTTTTTTTACTAAGGGTAAAAGAGGGGGAGGGACCCACTGATGGGGATCAACATACATTAACCATCTCTTTTGCAGATATAGTGACACGTGGATGACCTCTCGATGTCCACCATTGTTCATAACTCTTTTGTAGGTACACATGGACTACATGAAGACTTTTGACACGAGAAGACTCTAGTTCATATTTTAAAACAAGTTCAAGTCCAAGACCCATGTGAGCCCCACACAATTATGTGGAACCCACACAACTCCATGGGCCCCACACGGATTAGGCCTCCTTTGACATATGTTGTAATAATTATAAGTCAACTAAGCAGTATGCGTATGTTTAGTAAGTTGTGAGTGTTTATTATGTAGTTTTCCTATGTGTATTTCCCATACCTTGTCCCCTATGCTTGTGTAAGAAGTTAATGTGTTGTCTCCCTATGCTATGTCTTTATATCTTGTGTCATTGTAAGACTAAAAAAGCAATGTTTGAATATATTGAAAGAATTCCTTTTGTTAAAGCTTGTTAGCTTTGTCCAATCTTCCAATTATGTAGTGTGAGGCTATGTCGTTATCTCTAGAGATTAGGTGGTGAGAGACTACTATCTATCCAGCGACTCCATTCCCATTTATCCATTTGACACCCCCACACGACTACCTTTATATACACATAGCAGTTCCCCTTCATTCATTGTATTAAAAGGTTGTACAAAGGATTTTTTTGGGGTGATCTGAGTTTGTGGTAAACAATATCAAGTCATCCAACGATTTCCTTTAGTAAGATTGTTATTTTCTTAAGCCCTTATCTGGTTGTGAACTCTTGCTTGAAGCCTCGTAATCCTCGTTGAAAACAACTCTTGAAATCCTACATTTTATTCAAAACCCTTGGGTGTTCAGGTGACTGAAGTTGTTGGTTCAGTTGACTAAACCGCTACTGCCAATCTGGAATTTTGCTTCTAAATTCTTTAGGTGATTGACCCTGAAGTCCAGGTGACTAAAATCGCCCAAAACCTTTAGTTTTCAATATTATTTCACTTGATCATTTCAATTGTGGGAATATTGTTATGCTAACATTTGAATGTTTGAAATACTATCTTTCAGCATATAACTTGATTCATTTGTGAAAGAACGATTGAGATTTAATTTTTGGACAAACCATACACCTTTTCAAAATCCTTTAAGCATTTGAATCATAACCTAGTTCATTGTAATGCCCCGAACCCTTAAACCCGGGTCCAGTGCGTTATACATGATATAATCCTAATAAATCATTATCCATAACATACGCAGCAGAAAACATAATCATAATCTCCATAAATATAGTTCTATAATACCAACATTCCATAATACCAGAGTTTGATCTATCCTATCTAGAAATCCATAAAATTTATCCATCACCTGCATTTTCCATAGATACATACATCTCCAAAGCATTTTAGTATTTTCACAATTATTCCTTTCTCAACAGACTTAAAACATAAAAACATAAAACATAAACTTAAACTTAAACTTTATACAACTCCTTAGTATATAAAAAATATACCCTTTTCTCTTTACAACCCTCAAAAGGCTATAAATCCTCGAGCTCCTAAGCCCGACCTCGAGGATGTCCTAAAAAAAAAATATTCATATTCGTGTGAGACACATCTCAGTAAGGGAAGAAACATACATATTAAAATAGCGTGTGACCAACATGAGGTAAATAGATATCATTTTAATTACATTTGCAAAATATATCTTAACATTGAAATCATTTTCTGAACCTAAACAATCACATGCAAACATTTAACCCACGAGATTACTCAAGAATAGGGGTGATTACCCGCCCATACAAGTAGCACCCCTCTGCTCTGATACTTAGGCAACCTTGAGGTCACAACTAAAGCATATCAGCACACTCACCTTACTCAGTAAGCCCTCAAGCATTAACTTGATCTCGTACTTAAGCATTCAACAATAGTTTACCGAAAAAGATCCTAAGGATAGGGAAATCTACTCGCCCATACAAGTAGGTTCCCTCTGCCTTAGCACATTATGCAACTACTGCAACATCTGAAGTTACTAGTGCACTCGCCTTTCTCAGCAAGCCCTCAGAAGAAGAGTTTGTCTCGCCTAATCGTAACATGTTCTACTTACATACATACTTCTAATATCATAATACATCATTCCTTTCTGTCATTATACATTCATACACATTCACTTATGTTCATAACTTAACTTTGCATTTCGTTTCACTTTAAGTGACTCTTTCCCATTTGTATCGTTCACATTTGTCATTTCATTTCATTGCATTGTCATTCCATTGTCATTTCATTGCATAACATTTTCATTTCATTCCTTCGTACTACAGCTGGTCTTTAGCCATCATCAGTTAGTCCATATAGAAATGTGCTAGAATCTGCTACAGTTAGTCCACATAGAAATGCTCTAAAATCTGCTAACATAGCTATCTTTCAGCTGTCTTACATTTACATGGTTGCATTTAATATACACAAGCAATATTGTCCACATCACATTTTATTCTTAATACTTTACTTATTTAGCCTGCATCTCATACATTTAACATATATTTACACAAAATCTCATGCCACATAATTTAACAATAAAATTCATATACGTTCCTTACAAAATAAGCCAACCCATAATTAACATTTATATGCTGAAAATACATTTCATTTCTTACTTAATTCCTTAGAAAACTCATTTCACTTTCATTCATTTACTTTCACATATACATAACTATATAAACAACTTTAGGCTTAGAAAACATAAATTTCATGGCTAGCATTTTAAATCCACATAAAAACATATATACATAAATAACACACAATTCTTTTTAATTCATGAAAAGCCTGATTTAATACAAAAATTTCCCCCTTACCTGACTTTCAAACTATGCCTGTAGGATCCCCGAACTGATACCCACAACGTTCACCTGGACCCTAAATCCAAAAACCCTAATTTAATTAAAATAAATTCTAACTAACTCAAATCTCAAGGAAAACACTTATTTACAACTTCTTAGGCTTCAAATAACATTATTCATTAAGGAAATCCCAAAATAATTCACTTAACCTGGTTTTGGGATGTTTTCCAAACCCCTCAATCCAACGATAAGCTCCTACAACCTTGCAGAGGACGATTCTACGAACCTCATGGTGCTTTTGGATTGTCAAACCGGGTCAAATTTGGCCCGAAATCGAAGAGAGAAGGTAGGAAAATCGTTTTAAAGAGAGAGAGAGAGAGAGAGAGAGAGAGAGAGAGAGAGAGAGAGAGAGTTCATGAATTTACATTAAAAATGAAGAACAACCTATTTATAGGCAGGGCTTCGTCGATGAGACATGTCGATTCATTGACGAGGCGCTATAGAGGCTTTGTCGATGAGAAGATACCTTCGTCGACGAAATTTAGAGTTCCAAAATATACTCTCTTGGGATTCCTTCGTCGACAAGGAATTGGATTCGTCGACGAGCTTAGAAGGACACTCGTTAATGAGGACAGGACATTCATCGACGAGCCCTGCTGTTCCTTCTAAAAATCCTTCCTTTTACCCTTATTATCCTTTAATCCATTCTATTCATTATATTTTCTAATTATTTAAATTTTCAGGTCATTACATTCATAATGTTTATATTTGGTTAATTAAATTATTATGTCAACGTGTTTTGGGTGTATGTGCTTGTGTGAGGGTTGAATCGTAGAACATAGGTCGATCAATCATGTCCTACATCATCTTGGTATCATAGCCTAGGTTAGATTAGGTAAACCCTCAAAGTCCTCCCTTTTTTTTCCTTGGCCGAGTTGGCCTTCCCAAAATTCCCTTCTTAGCCGTGAGCCCCTATGCCTTGAATTTGTTGTAACTTGATGAAAACCCGAACTAGGAATCGCTATCATGGTTATAGGAATGATACAGACCTTGATACGCTCCTAGATGACCTACAAGAACAAGTCCATGTCTTAACCCAAGACTTGACCATTGCACTTGCAGGAATTGAGAGATTAGAAGCTAGTTTAGGTCCTAACCCACCACTAGAAACTCTAGGACAGCCCCTTGAGGTTGACAATGAGCTTGCTTCCCATCATTTTAGGGAGCAAAACCACCCTCCAAGAGAGAGGACACCACCTCTAAAACAACCTCCCATTCCTCCCCCACCAAGACCAAATGCTCTTAGAAGGTTTCAACGTCATGACCTTAATGTTCCACACTGGAAGGATGAGGATTTTGCTGAAGATGATTTTTAACCAAGGAGACTATATCGTAAGGAAAATTATGATCTAGATATTGATGTGATGAATAAAGTAAAAATTGAAGCCTCTACATATGGTGGTCAAATGGACCAAAAGATTTTTCAAGATTAGTTGGCTGAAATGGATTCATACTTTGATTGGTATAAGATGAATGACCCACATAGAGTAAGATTTGCAAAGGTGAGGTTAACTGGGCAAACAAAGCTTCATTGGGTGAATGTCGAAAGACAAGAAGCTCGCCTTGGTAATATGCTCGTAAAGCATTGGGATTTGATAAAAGAAAGGTTGAAAGAAAAGTATGTCCCAATCTCTTATAAGGAACACCTCATGGACCAACTCTATAGCCTTAGGAAAGAAAGCTTGAGTGTGACCTAATACATGAGCAAATTTGATGAAGTTTCCATTAAGTGTGGTGTGGAAGAAAGTATTAACCAACAAATTTCTCATTTTAGGATTGGTTTGAAACCTATGTTGAGAAAAGAGTTGCTTCCACATCATATTGATTCACTTGAGTATGCATTTAATTTAGCACATGACTATGAGCAGATGAGTAAAGCTCAAATGGGAAGAAAATTTGGAAACATTTCCAATGATACTTAGCCAAGAAAGGCCGCATCATATGAGAAGACTAAACCCACCCACATGGGTTAAGTGACTTCTAAAGGTAGCAATCCCACTGTCCAACAACCATTGGACAAAGGAGAGGCACCCATGAATGGATCCTCAAAACAAAATTCTGGGAATGATATGTGCTATAAATGTCATAAAAGAGGCCACTTTGCGAAGTAATGCCTAACTAGAAATTTGGCAATTGAAAGAGAGGATGAAGAGGAAACTTCAAGAGAAGAACAACCCTATATTCCCGAGGAAGTAGCAAGTGAGGATGAGTTGTCAATCGAGGAATATGAAAATGCTAATTTAAATGTTATGAGATGCATCATGGTGACCCCTCAAGAGTAAGAGGATTGGCGCCGCACTTCTATTTTCCATACTTACATCAAGTGTGGGCATAAAAGTTGTAAAATGATCATTAATGGAGGAAGTTGCATGAATGGAATTTCAAAATCAGCTTCAAAAAAAGTTGAATTTGAAAGTTGAAACTCATCCCCATCCTTATAAAGTTGCTTGGGTAAATGTAGCAACAATGCCCGTGACCCATAGGTGCTTAGTCCCCATCAAAATTAAGGAGTATGAAGATGAAATTTGGTGGGATGTCCTTCCTATGGATGCTGCCCACATTCTTTTATGAAGACCTTGGTTGTATGATTTGGATGTCTAACATAATGGATGTACCAACACTTATTCATCTAGGTGTAATGGTAAGAAAATTATTTAGAGTCCACTAGAGCCGAAATGTGAGAAGAAGAAAAAGGAAAAGACAAAAATTAGTGAAGAATCATCAAATATCATAAGTAAAAATCAATTTGAGCAGGAAAGTCAAGATATACAGGTAGTGTAGGTGGTTGTTACTAGGGAGATAGAGATACCCCTTCTTGAGCATAAAACACTACTAGAAGTATCACCTATACTTTCCAAGTTTGAGGGTGTCATCTCCGAGCCACCTAGTGAGTTGCCTCCTATGAGAGACATTCAACATGTCATTAACCTTATTCCTAGTTCATCTCTTCCTAATTTACCACATCATAGAGTGAACCCGAGGGAATATGAGAAGTTGATGAACAAAGTGAATTAAATTAACAAGATTATCGTTAAGAATTAGTTTCCCAAAACCATTGTTTCCAATAGGGATGTGAAGCTCGTAAGGTACTTCTGGAAAACCTTGTGGGCCATGTTAGGCACCAAACTCTAGTTTTCTAGTGCTTACCACCACCAAACTGATAGGCAAATTGAGGTAGCTAATAGGAGCTTAGGTGACCTATTGAGATGCCTAGTGGGGGAAAACATAGGTTGGTCACATTTATGTCTTCCTAGGGATGAATTTGCATTTAATAGTTCAGTGAATAGAACCAAAGGATTGAGTATTTTTCAGGTTGCACTGGTTACTAACCTAGGAAGCCCATAGATCTCATCCCATTACCTCCATAGGCTAGAGTAAGTAAACAAGTTGATGCTTTTGCAAAACGCATACATGATCTACACTCTGAAATAAGAATGAAAATTAACTTGAATAATGAGCAATATATAAGTCTAGTGTTGATATACATCGCAGGTTGTAAGAATTTTTAGATGGTGATATGGTTATGATTCGTATTCGTCCCAAGCGAATTCTTGTAGGAAAGGTAAGAAAGTTGCATACTAAAAAGATGGGACCTTTCAAAGTTTTAAAGAAAATTAGTTTTAATGTTTACATGCTTGATATTCCTGTTGATTTTGGCATAAGCAATGTGTTTAATATTGAAGATCTAACCCCTTTTCTTGAAGCAACAACTTTTGTGGAGACTTTCCAATTCATACCTTGCAAGTTATCCTACCCTATTCCCCACTCCTCTTGAACCTGAAATCCCAAAGTTACCTCTGCCTCCATGTAAAGATCTGAAAAAAATAAAATAATAAAAATAAATGAGAAAAGGAGGTTTTTGGCTGAAAGGGGAGAAAATCGGTGACAATTTTCTGGAGGGAATAGAAAATCAGTGACGGTTTTTGTAACGACTCGGAAAATACTGAGATTTAAATATTAAAGAGAGAGAAAAATGGAAACATGAACATAAGGAGGTCGTAGACTTCGTTGACGACATCGCATTTTGAAAATAATAATAAAAATAATGATAATTTCAAAGAAATTGCCAGAATTCGTCGACAAGAAAATACCGAGAGAGGTTCTGGGGCAACCTGAATTTCGTCGACGAATACAGGGAGTTGTTGACGAATTTACTGAAGGATTCGTCGATGAAGTGATGTGTTTTGTCAACGAATCTGGCAGTATAAATAGTGGGAAACAGGGATATTTTGTCATTTTTAGCGCCCCTCTCTCTCTCTCCTCTCTCTCTCCTTCTCTCTTTGTTTTTGGGCCAGTTTTACGCCAGATCGACAAACCGAAGTCACCACGACGCTCCTGGGGAAGTTCTCTCCAAATCTGCCGGAGCGGGTCGTTGGTGAAAGTGAGTTGAAAATCATCCCTCAGTTGGGGTAAGGCTTTTTAAGCCGTATTAGGATTTGCGATAGTTATAGGAAATGATGTACGCATGGAAATACTAAAGTTTAACATTGGAAATTTTCAGTTTCAGGGTATTGGTCAGGATATCCTACGGGAGTTAGACTAGATTATTTTGGAAGCTTTCTCAGTAGCCATGTAAGGGGATAAACTAAACTAGTATCTTATGAAAAATGTATGTATATTTATAGCACTTGATTTCTGGAAAGAAAGTATGTTTATATATATATATATATATATATATATATATATATATAATTTATATTTGGGAAATATGGTTAAAATGATGGTATGTTAAATATGTGGAAAATCTGTTTAGTATGGCATGAGTATAAAATGTTATGAGATACTGTTTTCTAGAATTATGATTATGATATGGATTTTTATATTGGGAAAACCGGCGTACGGTCCGTGCTATGATGTGATTTGCCAGCGTATAGGTTGTGCTATGTTTGCCGGCATACGGGCCGTGCTATGATGTGATTTTCTAGTGTACGGGCTATGTTATGATTTGCCGGCGTGCAGGCCGAGCTATGATAAAATGTGTAATATCGGCGTACGGGCCGATGATTTTCATGATACACGTATATATGCAAAATGATATGATTGATGTGAAAATAAATGATATGAGATATCTATGTATCACAGTTTTAGTATATGTTATATGATATCAGAACCTGGTTGGCTTGGTTTAGGCTAGCACTTGCACGGTACCGTTGCTATGTGTCCATGGTCTTCGTGATCATGATATTTGTGTTAATGCCGCTGTATGGAGTGGTGTGAGATTGGATGGTCGATGTGGTTATTAAAAAGTGTGTGTGATCGCCCCTGGTGTATGGACCAGGTCAGGCAGACCCATCGGACTTACAGACTATATGTTTGACTTGGCAGTGGTCGGCCAACCATTGTTAGGTCCCGCCTTCAGGCCACACAACCCAGTCATGTGGGGGTAATATATGACAACAGCTAGCTAACCTACTAGGAATGTTTTATGTTATTATTATTATGATATGAGATGAGATATGATAATGAAAATGCAATATGTTCTGCCATGATTTTATATATATATATTTATTTATTTATTTATGTTTTTCCAGATTTGATAAATAGTTACAGAATATGTTAAGTATGGTATATGTAAAACATGAAATGCTCATGTTGTCACACACTGATATTAGTTTATTTCCCTTACTGAGAGGTGTCTCACCCCTAAATCTTATAAACTTTTTAGGAGCCCTAGATAGGAGAGCGGGAAAAGCCCCGCTGATCTAGTGCAGGTTAATTGCCCTTTTTGAAGGGTAAGTTTTTGTAGGAACAATTAGATTTTGTGGGGAATGTCCCTAGATCTGATTTATGAGATGTATATACTGGGATACAATGATTGTAGTAACTCTGATATATTGTGATGTATGTTATGATGAGATGTATATGTTTCCTACTGCTTAGGCTTCCGTTTTGTGTTTTGTTGTATTCCTGGTACCCACGGGTCCAGGTGGATTGTGATATGCTGAGCTGGAATGTATGATGTTGATTTTATTATTATATATATAAAAAATGTGGAAAATAAGCAGGTCGTGATAGTTTTGGTTTTTCCATGGAATGGTAACAGGTAAATGGTAAAAAACCGAGCCGGTTAAATAGAAAATCGAGGACGATTTTCTAAGGGTCATAGAAAACTGGCGACGGTTTTCTTGGAAGTGGGCATATTAAGGAGATCCTGCGAGACATTTTCTAAAATCAAAACAAACATGCTCTCTCTCTCTCTCTCTCTCTCTCTCTCTCTCTCTCTCTCTCTCTCTCTCTCTCTATAATGCAAACCCACAACCCCTCCTCCTTCTCTCTTCCATTCCGACCTCATTTAAGCTCGAATTAACGATCAGGAACCACCGTGGGATTTTTGGAAAGATTCTTTGCAATCTACGCAAAGCATATTTTCAGTTTGGGGTTTCGAAGCACCATCCCAAAATAAGGGTAAGTGGTGTATTTTAGAGTTTTTAGTTAATTTGGAGTATACGAAACCTAGGAAGTGTTATATGAAAATTATTCTAGGAGTTGAGTTGAATAATTTGGGAAAAATGTGAATTTCAGGTTTTTGGGCTACGAACGCAGAAGGGTGTAGAAATTGGGTGTTTTACTAAAATCTCAGTAAGCCATGTAAGGGGAATAAATTATTACAGCCAATTTGTGAAATACTGATTGAATTATTATGTGAAAATGATATTATGATATTTTATCTTAAATTTATTATGATATAAATATCATATGAAATTTGTGTGACATATGATTTATATTGAGAAATGTTTAAAATTGGATTAAATGATTTACCCTGAGAAATATGAGATTATGAAATGTGAATGGAGATGTGAGATTTGAAATGGGGGAAATGATGAAAGTGAAATGTACTGAAAAATGTATAGCTTCTGAAAAATGATGAATATGAGATATGATAATGTTTTATTGAGAAATGTGAATTACATGAAATGAGATATGTATATGTATTTATGAGATGAAATGAGTATTGAACTGATGAAATACCATTGAAATGATGACATGAGTTGTGAATATTGAAACTGTGAAAGCTGAATTGAGAATATTGCAACGTTAATACTGCAATGAAAATAATAAAATGTGAATACTGAAATGAGAATATGAGAATGTGAGTATTGTAAAGTGAATACTACAATAGAGATATTGAAATGTGAATATGAGAAATGTGATTATTGCAACGTTAATTCTGCAATATGAATATTGAATTGTGAGAATTGAAATGTGAAATTTTGAAATAGGAATACAAAAATGTGATTGATGAAATGTCAATACGACATAATGATTGCTGGTATGTGGTAGTGATAATCCTGATGAATGGATATGGAAACCCTAATAATGGGTTGCAATATTGAACACAGTACTGTTGCTAGTGGAGATAGTGCAACCACATGGACTCGTGGAGCATTTGGCGTGACAGTAAACTGAGCTGTATAGTAGAGTAGTTGTACCCCTTGAGTCCGGATCATAGCTATTGGTCGGCTAGTCATACTACAAATACGAGATATATGATATGATATTTTGACCTAACCGGGTCGGCCAACTGCGGTTAGGTACAGCCTTCGGGCCGCACAACCCTATTCATAGGGGGAAGCATGATATGGAGAGATATCCTCAAGGCAACTATGAGTACAAACATGGATGTATCGGTAGCTAGGGACACTCATGAGCTAGATATGGAAATGGAAATGAAAAGGAAATGATAATGGAAAATGAAATGAAAATGGAAATGAAATGAGAATGAAAATGATAAAGCAAATGAGAAATGAAATAGCATGAGTTAATAATATAAATAATTAAAGCGAAGTAAAACACACCACTTGAGGGCTTACTGAGTAAAGTGAGTGCTCTGATAAGTATCAGTTGTAGTCAAACTCGAGTTAATTCGCCTAGGATGCAAGCGATATCAAGGCAAAGGGAGGCTACTTGTATAGGTGGGTAAGCTTCCCTATTCTCATGAACTTCGCTGGTAATTATAGGTTGCGTGTGTACGGTTTTGGAAATGAAAGTAAAACTTATAAAAGTTTGTGTTATATATCTATATGATTATGATTGTGGAAACGGTATATTTTCTCAGAAGATATTATTACTAAAAGGAATATATGTTATGATATAATGAATCTCATACTGTCACACACTGTAGATAATTTATTCCGTCTTACTGAGATGTGTCTCACCCAATCATTTAAATATTTCAAGAAACCGAGATAGGCCTAGTGATAGAACTCCGAGATAAAGGGGAGCATATACCCTAGGTAGATAGGGTGAGTATTTTGAGGTAAGGAGGTTTGATTCCCCTAGAGGTTTTTGTGGTAGACTTGTATTTATGGATGGTTGGTACTCGGGTATGCATATTCGCTATGGTATGTATATATATATGAAATGACTTCCGCTATTAGGGTTGTGTATACGAGTATGATTGTTTACCCGATACCCACTTTCGGGTCGGGTTATGTATTGTGGTATTGGAGGTTGACGTGGTCAATATGTGATATATGTGTTAATTATATGGAAAAAATTGGTATGAAAAATCGGGGTGTCACAGTTTGGTATCAAAGCAGGGGTTTGCTAGGTTCTACAGACTTTAGTAAACAGCGAAATACAATACCGGAGTATAGGAATGGATATTGATAAGATATGAATAAGCTGTTGTTCGAGGATGAGATTAGAATTTAGGGTTCTATCTTGCGACCTGAAAGTAGGAGTTCCGTGATTGTTTCTATGTTTTTTCTGGGGTGACGACTTCTGGAAAACCATAGATACTATCGTTGAATCATGTTTCTGAGTGGTAGGATTGAATATTAAATGGGGATTGAGTATATTAAGAGAAATGTGTGTAGCAGAATATCTTGTAGATTTTAGTATGCTGGGGTTGTTGGTGAGTTATGACGATAGAGTTCTAAAATGGTTTTATACCCTTTGCAGGATGGATTCAGGGAGTAGTAGTGCACAGGCTGGAGGGGATGATGCAGGACCTTCGAGCATGGGTGGAGGAGATCCTGATGTTATACTACGTAGCGTCACCCAGCAAGTGATGGCAGAGATGGCTAGAGGTTCAGGGGAGCGGAGCTACATAATTGAGTAGTTCATGCGGATGAGACCTCCATCGTTTTCCGAAGGAGCTAACCCACTTGTGGCTGAGAACTAGGTCCATGATATAGAGGACATGCTGGCAGTTCTGCCATGTACGGATGATCAGAAAGTTTTATTTGTAACATTTAAGCTGATAGGGGAGGCAAAGCGCTGGTGGAGATCAATGAGATAGCAGAGACCTGACCATGTAGCGGTGACGTGGAGCTGCTTCAGAGAGATAATTTTCAAGACATATTTTTTCGCTACTATCAAAAGTGCAAAGGTAGCGGAGTTTCTACATCTGACGCAGGGACCGATGACAGTACAGCTGTAACGACCCCCTTAACTTATCACATAACAAACATAAATAATAACAACATCAACCTGAACTTGTGGGTAGCAGGGATAACCTGACATAAACAGCAGAAACCTTAGCAGCAGTAAAAATAAATTTGCATCCATCAACCATTAATTACATAATACCAGAGTCTACTTCATTCTCAAAATATAGTATTTATATACAATCTCCAAAACATCAAATAAACCTAGGATCATACAACAAAAATCTCCTGATCCTATATCAAAATCTTACCCTCCTAGTGGGGTATCTCATTAAGCTCAACAGCGGCCACGACCCGCTGGTCTCTCAGGGTCTCCTGAAAAATCATTTAATATTCAGGGGTGAGACACTTCTCAGTAAGGGAAAATAAACTAAATACAGCTATGTGATAACATGAATATTTAATGATAATATAGATATACAGTACATTTCATATATCTGTAAACATTCATTATAATATACTAAATCATCATATGCTTTCATATTTACTAATAATTCAAATAGTTCATAAAACATCTGTTATAACTGATAATACTGAAAACATACCTAGGATGAATAGCTAGCTGATATGACGGGTTGTGCAGCCCAAAGGTGAGACCCGACAATGGCTGGCTGACCACTGCCGAGTCAAAAATGTCTGTAAGTACGATAAGCCCGCCACACCCTGGTCCGGACTGCCAGGTGGACGTCCACACTCTACTGAAAGTCACATCAACTTTTATCCATCTCCCACCCCTTCGTGGGGTGGTTAGCACTAATCTGATTATAAACATCTTATCTATAAGCTACGGTATCGAGCCCCTGAACTGAACTAAACTAACATCCGGGTTCTGATAACATATAATACATGATCATATATAACATCATTACGGCCTCGTGCCGAACATATCGTAATTACGGCCTCGTGCCGAACATAACATAATTACGGCCTCATGCCGAACATATCATAAAGCCTCGTGCCGAACATAACATAACTACGGCCTCGTGCCGATCATAACATAATTAAATGGCCTCATGCCAGAATCATTTCAGGTATATACATTTTGTAAATAAATCAATTATCATGTATTCATAAAAATCATCATAACATAACATATCTTTTCATAATACCTGAAAACATACTTAGCTCACAAAATCTTTCATATCATAATACGTTTCACGTAAAATAATATTCATGCCACACATTTGCTATATAAAACCATACATTGTATTCTAAAAATCATAGTTTCTGGCATCTCACACATATATATACATTTCAACAGAGTAGCAGTATTTTCCCAAACGTGCCTTTCTTTCGTAATATACAGATATAATACATGCTTTCCTGAGAATAACTTTTCTCATAAATAATAATAATTTGCATAAAAATAACTGCTTTAGTTTATTCCCTTACTTGGCTATTGAGAAAGCCCCCTAAAATATCCTGGTTTAATACCCGTAGAATTTCCTGATGAATACCTTGAAAATGAAAACTTTCAGTATTAAACTTTAGTATTTTCGCGTGTATATCATTTCCTATAACTACCACAAGACCAAATTTGGCTTAAAAAGTCTTACCTCGACTCAGGGATGATTTCCAACTTGCTTTCACCAACGATCCGCTCCGGCAGATTGGGAGAGAACTTCCCCAGGAGCGTCGTGGTGGCTTCAAATTGTCGATCCAACGTAAATTTGGCCCAAAATCGAAGAAAAAAGGAGAGGGAGCCGAAGGGAGAGAGAGAGGGTGAGTGTTTGCTTAATTGTGAAGTTAAAATCTGGATTTTTAGTATTTATAGGACTGGATTCGTAGATGAGCCATGTCATCTCGTCGATGAGTACTTCAATAATTTCGTCGACGAAACCCACTCCTTGTCAATGAAATTCAATCGGTTCAAAAACCTCTCTCGGTATTTCCTCGTCAACGAAATTTGGCTTCGTCGACGAGGCCCTCTTATGCCCTCGTCGACGAGTCATCTGATAATTTCTCTTCCTCTTTATTATTTTAAATACCATTTTATTTGGGTTGTCACAACAGCAGTATGCAGCTAGATTTATTAAGTTGTCTCGGTTTGCTCCGTATTTGGTACCTGATGAGGAGACGAAGGCGAGCAAATTCGAGGAAGGTCTGAGGCAGAGTCTGTTTGAGCAGGTTATAGGCTTTTGGGCTCAGATATTTGCAGAGGTAGTAGATAGAGCTGTCATTATTAAGGCTGGCTTCAAAGAGGCACCACAGCATAGAGCTAGGGAAAAAGGCCTGCGCCTCCGGATGTTCAGGCAAGGTCCAGCTGAGGGCCTTGGAGGAGGCAGGATAGCAAGGGAGGATGAAGATAGGTAGTGAGAGATCGGGCTATACAGGGCTGTCAGATGCCCCCTTCTTATTGTATATGCTACAAAAGACACTCAGGAGAGTGCCGAGTTAGGGAGATTGTGTGTTATCGGTGCTATTAGCCTAGGTATATGGCGAAGGACTGTTGTGCACCGCCAGTTGCCGCGCCTGCTTATAGACTATACCAAGGAGGTCACCAGGCACCCTGAGGCAAATAGCAGAGGAATATTGCCCCAGTATGAGTCTACGCACTGACACCGGAGGATGTTAAGGCTATAGGAGATGTTGTGACAGGTACAGTTTCAATTTTGTCATTTATAGCTACTACTTTATTTGATTCAGAGGTGACTCATTCTTTTATCGCCCAGGAATTTATTAAATTTTGTGGGTTTGAAACACAACAGTTGGGTGTTAGTTTGTCAGTGGCTACGCCGATAAGAGCTGTGGGGATATGTGATAAAGTACTTACTAATTGTCCGATATGCATTCAGGGGAGGATTTTATTAGCTGATCTGGTGGTCCTGGATATGCATAAGTTTGAGGTGATACTGGGAATGGACTGGCTAGCTGCTCACTATGCCAGTATAAATTGTCATCATAGAGAGGTAGTGTTCAGATCTCTAGGGGAACAAGAGTACAGGTTTGTGGGTTCTTGTGTGTGTACCCCACCACAGTTGCTATTCGCTATTCAGGAAAGGCAGTTACTGCTAGAGGGTTGTTAGGGTTATGTGGCTTGTGTAAAAGAGACATCAGAAAGAGGGTTGAGATTAGAGGATATCCCGATAGTAAGGGATTTTCATGATATTTTTCCCAAGGATTTGTCGGGACTACCTCCTGATCGTAAGATGGAGTTTTCTATTGATCTAGTACTGGGGACAATGCTGATTTCGAAAGCGTCATACAAAATGGCACCAGCAGAACTAAAAGAATTTAAAGATCAGTTGCAAGAATTGTTAGATAAGGGATTCATTCGGCCTAGCGTGTCGCCCTGGGGAGCACCGGTATTATTTGTGAAAAAAAAAAAAGATGGGTCGATGAGAATGTGCATCGACTTACCAATAAATTAACAAAGTGATTATCAAAAATAAATACCTACTTCCCCGCATCGATGATTTTTTTTATCAGCTATAGGGGACACAAATTTTCTCAAAGATAGATCTACGGTTTAGGTATCATTAGGTAAAGGTCAGAGCAGAGGATGTTTCAAAGACAACATTCAGGACTCGGTATAGGCACTACGAATTCTTGGTTATGTAGTTCGGACTGAAAAATGCTCCTACAGTGTTTATGGATTTGATGAATCGAATATTCCACCAGTAATTAGATCAGTTTGTGGTGGTATTCATTGACGACATAATGGTGTATTCAAAGAGCATAGAGGAGCACAAGGAACATATAAGGATAGTACTTCTGGTACTGAGGGAAAGGAAATTGTTTGTGAAATTTAAGAAGTGCAAATTATGGCTAGAGCAGGTTACCTTCCTTGGACATGTGATCTCCAGGGGTGGTATCTCAATAGACCCAAGTAAGATTGAGGCAGTAGTAGATTGGGTACGATTGAAGAATATGCAAGAAATCATAAGTTTCCTGGGATTGGCTGGGTATTACCGCAGGTTTGTTGATGGTTTTTCCAAATTGTCGAGTATGCTGACTAGATTAACCAGCAAAGGGGTGAAATTTGATTGGTCTGATGAATGTGAGTAGAGCTTCCAAGAGTTGAAGCAGCGACTCATCACTGCACTAATGTTAACGATTCCTTCAGGTGAAGAGGGTTTCGAGATTTACAATGATACATAGCATAAAGGGCTCGACTGTGCTCTGATGCAACAGGGGAGAGTTATAACATATGCCTCACGATAGTTGAAATAATATGAGAAGAATTACCCTACCCATGATCTGGAGTTAGCAATAGTGGTGTACGCGCTGAAGATCTGAAGACATTATCTTTATGGGGGTACGTGTGAAATTTTCATTGATCACAAAAGCCTGAAATACTTTTTCACATAGAAAGAATTAAATATGAAGCAGAGGAGATGGTTAGAGTTGATAAAAGATTACGACTGCACCATCAGTTACCACCCAGGAAAGGCTAATGTGGTGGCTGATGCCTTGAGCCGGAAGTCAATAGGTGCATCAGTATCTGCAGTGGTGATACAACATCCAATTCATATGGATCTGGAAAAACTTGGGATAGAACTTGTAGAAGGTGACCATCAGGCATTTATTGCCAATGTGGAACTGCAACTGACTCTCAAGAAAGAATTAAAGCGTCTCAAAGGAGTAATATAGAGTTAGTGGAGCTTATAGAGAAAGTACAGGATGGTCAGGAGACAGATTTCAATATCTCATATGATGGAGCCTTGAGGTTCCGTACCAGGTTATGTGTACCTGCCGATCCTAAGATTAAGAAAGTGATTCAGGAAGAAGCGCACCGATCCTTGTGTACAATACATCCTGGTAACACTAAAATATACAGGGATCTTCGAGAATCTTTTTGGTGGAGCAGAATGAAAAGAGAGATTGCTGAGTTTGTAGCACAATGTTTGACATGCCAACAAGTGAAATCTGAGCATTAGAGACCGGCGAGGTCATTACAACCGTTGTACATTCCTAAGTGGGAGTGGGAACATATAGTGATGGATTTTGTCACAGGATTGCCGCCGGCACTACATGGATGGGACGCCATTTGGGTAGTTATTGATTGACTTACGAAGACTGCCCATTTTCTACCTATCAAAGTTAACTATTCCTTAAACAGATTGGCAGTGTTGTATGTACAGTAGATAGTTAGAATGCATGGTGTGTTAGTGTCTATAGTTTCAGACCGAGACCCACGGTTCACATCCTATTTCTGGAGGAGTTTGCAAGAAGCTATGGGTTCTCAATTATTGTTCAGCACAACGTTTCATCCTCAAACAAACGGACAGACGGGGAGGATGATACAGATAATGGAGGATATGCTACGAGCATGTGTGCTGGACTTTGGAGGCAGTTGGTTACAATTTATACACTAGTCGAGTTTGTGTATAATAACAGTTATCAGGCTAGCATTGAGATGACACCATTTGAGGCATTGTATAGTAGGAGATGTCGATCCCCATTGTACTGGGATGACATTGGGGAGAGACAGATATTAGGGTCAGAGTTGATACAGCAAACTTAAGAAAAAGTTATATTTATTAAGGACGGGATCAGAGCAGCATAGAGTCGACATAAGAGTTATGCAGATACTCACCGATGAGAGTTATAGTTTGACATTGGGGATCATGTGTTTCTGCGAGTGGCACCATTGAAAGGAGTTATGAGATTTGGGAGGAAGGGCAAGCTGAGCCCTAGGTATATTGGACCATTCGAGATTCTTGAAAGAGTGGGTCTAGTTGCCTACAGGATGGCGCTACCACGGCCTTTATAGAGAATTCATGACATATTCCATGTTTCCATGTTGAAAAAATACGTCCTAGATCCCTCCCATGTGATCAGATATAAGGCACTGGAGCTCAGTGATGCTTTGTCTTATGAAGAAGTGCCAGTGCAGTTTTGGATTGGAAAGAACAGAAGTTGCGTACAAAAAGCATACCGTTGGTAAAAGTTTTGTGGCATAACCATGCAATAGAGGAAATTTCTTTGGAATCAAAGGAGCAGATGCGCCAGAGATACCCGCACTTGTTTAGTGGAAATCAAGGTTAAGGTAGGTATTTTGGTTTGTATAGTGTAGGATAATTAGAGTTTTGGTTTTAACAAGAATGATTTTGGGGAGAATTTCTCTCAATAGTTGTAATCTCCTAGAACCCTTTCTGTAACCACGATATTCCTCCTCCATAAGTAAGGATAATAAATAAAATAGCGATGTTGTTATTTAAGAATGGAAATGTGATAAGTGGAAAATTTCGAGGACGAAATTTTATGAGGGGAGAATGTAGAGACCCGGGAAAATAAAATAATAAAAATAAATGAGAAAAGGAGGTTTTTGGCTGGAAGGGAAGAAAATCGACAACGATTTTCTAGAGGGAACAGAAAACCGGCAACGGTTTTGGTTTTACCACGGAACGATGTAAATGGTAAAAAACTGGGCTGGTTAAATAGAAAAGCGGCGACAATTTTCTCTACAATGGGTGTATTAAGGAGATCCCGCGAGGCATTTTCTAAAATCAAAACAAACATTCTCTCTATCTCTCTCTTTTATGCAAACCCATGACCCCTCTTCCTTCTCTCTTCGATTCCGGCCTCATTTAAGCATGGATTGACGATCAAGAACCACCACGGGGTTCTGGGGCACCATCCTAGAACCAGGATAAGTAGCGTATTTTAGAGTTTTTAATTGATTTGGAGTATACGAAACCTAGAAAGTGTTATAAGAAAACTTTTCTGGGAGTTGAGTTGAATAATTTGGGGAAAATGTGAATTGCAAGGTTTTGGGCTACAAACACCAAAGGGCATAGAAATTGGGTGTTTTAGTGAAATATCAATAAGTTAGGTAAGGGGAATAAATTATTACAACCGATTTGTGAAATACTGATTGAGTTATTATGTGAAAATGGTATTATGATATTTTACCTGAAATTTATTATGATATAAATATCAGATGAAATTTGTGTGGCATATGATTTATATTGAAAAATGTATAAAATTGGGTTAAATGATTTACCCTGAGAAATATGAGATTATGAAATGTGAATAGAGATGTGAGATTTGAAATGGGAAAAAATGATGAAAGTGAGATGTACTGAAAAATGTATATCTTCTAAAAAATGATGAATATGAGATATGATAATGTTTTATTGAGAAATGTGAATTATGTGAAATGAGATATGTATATGTATTTATGAGATGAAATGAGTATTGAACTGATGAAATACCATTGAAATGATGAAATGAGTTGTGAATACTGAAATTGTGAAAGCTGAATTGAGAATATTACAATGTTAATACTGTAATGAAAATAATGAAATGTGAATACTGAAATGAGAATGAGAATGTGAGTATTGTAATGTGAATACAACAATAGGGATATTGAAATGTGAATATTGCAACGTTAATTCTGCAAAATGAATATTGAATTGTGAGAATTGAAATGTGAAATTTTGAAATAGGAATACAAAAATGTGATTGATGAAATGTCAATACCGCATAATGATGGTTGGTATGTGGTAGTAATAACCCTGATGGATGGATATGGAAACCCTAATAATGGGTTGCGATATTGAGCACGGTACTGTTGCTAATGGAGACAATGCAACCACTCGAACTCGTGGAGCGTGTGGTGTGACAATAGACTGAGCTATATAGTAGAGTTGTTGTGCCTCCTGAGTTCGGATCAAGGCTATTGACCAGAAATTGTACTACAGATACGGGATATATGATATGATATTTTAACCTAACCGGGTCGACCAATCGTAGTTAGGTCCCAGCCTTTGAGCTGCATAACCCTGTTCATGGGGAGGGGGGGGGGAAGCATGACATGGAGAGATATCCTCAAGACAACCATGAGTACAAACACGGATGTATCGGTAACTGGGGACACTCATAAGCTAGATATGGAAATGGAAATGAAAAAGAAACGATAATGGAAAATGAAATGAAAATGGGAATGAAATGCGAATGAAAATGAGAAATGAAATAGCGTGAGTTAATAATATAAATAATTAAAGCAAAGTAAAACACACCGCCTAAGGGCTTGCTGAGTAAGGTGAGTGCTCTGATAAGTATTAGTTGTAGCTGAACCCAAGTTAATCAAGCTAGGATGCAAACAATATCAGGGTAGAGGGAAGCTACTTGTATGGGCGGGTAAGCTTTCCTATTCTTTGAAACTTCGCTAGTAATTATGGGTTGCGCGTGTACGGTTTTGGAAATGAAAGTAAAAGCTTATGAAATCTTGTATTGTATATCTATATGATTATGATTATGGAAACGGTATATTTTCTCAGAAGATATTATTACTGAAACGAATATATGTTATGATATAACGAATCTCATACTGCCACACACTGTAGATAATTTATTCCATCTTACTAAGATGTGTCTCACCCAATCATTTAAATATTTCAAGAAACCGAGATAGGCCTGGTGATAGAGTTCCGAGATAGAGGGGAGTAGATACCCTAGGTAAATAGGGTGAGTATTTTGAGGTAGGGAGGTTTGATTCCCCTAGATGTTGTGGTAGACTTGTATTTATGGATGGTTGGTACTCTAGTATGTGTATTCACTGTGGTATGTATGTATATATATATATATATGAAATGACTTCCGTTGTTAGGGTTGTGTATATGAGTATGATTGTATACCTGGTACCCACTTTCAGGTCGGGTTATGTATTGTGGTATCGGAGGTTGACGTGGCCGATATATGATATATGTGTTAATTATATGGAAAAAAATGGTAAGAAAAATCGGGGCGTCATACTCCACCTTTACCCATACCCAAGAACCTTGATGAGATTGACAAGATCTTGGATGGCATGACAATGTTCACATGAGCAGCATTATACCAAAAGTTCTTGGTCAAGTGGAGAGGCAAGCCACTATCCAAGAGGAGTTGGATTATTAAAGAAGACCTCCTTCGTCTCAACTCAAAGTTGTACTCCCAACACATTACTTCTAATTCTTCGGAGAATAATTTTATTGGACATGGGAGATATGATGGGGATTAACGTACCTTAACCATCTCTTTTACAGAAATGGTGACATGTGGACAGCCTTCCAATGTCCACCATTGTTTGTAACTCTTTTGTAGGTACACATGGACTACATGAAGACTTTCGGTATGAGAAGACTTCAGATCATATTTTGAAGCAAGATTGAGTCTAAGACCCATTTGGGCCCCACACAGATTGGGCCTCCTTTAACATATGTTTTATATTTAATTTGTTATAAGTCTAAGTCAACTAAGCAACATGTGTATGTTTATAAGTTGTGAGTGTTTATTATGTAGTTTTCCCATGTGTGTTTCCCATGCCTTGTCCCCCATGCTTGTGTAAGAAGTTAATGTGTGTTCTTCCCATGCTAAGTCTTTATATCTTGTATCATTGTAAGACTGAAAAAGCAGAGTTTGAATATATTGAAAGAATTCCTTTTGTTGAAGCTTGTTAGCTTTGTCCAATCTTCTAATTGTGTAGTGTGAGGCTATGTCGTTCTCTCCGAAGATCAAGTGGTGAGAGGCCACTATCTATCCAGCGACTCCATTCCCATATATCCCTCAGACACCCCCACACGGCCACCTTTATATACACACGGTAGTTCCCCTTCATTCATTGTGTTCAAAGCTTGTATGAAGGATTTTCTAGCGTGATCTGAGTTTGTGGTGAACAATATCAAGTCATCCAATGATTTCCTTTGATAATATTATTGTTTTCTTAAGCCCTTATCTAGTTGTGAACTCTGTCTTGAAGCCCCATAATCCTAGTTGAAAACAGCTCTTGAACTTCTACATTTTGTTCAAAACCTGTGGGTGTTCAGGCGACTGAAGTCGTTGGTTCAGTCGACTAAACCAGTGTTGTCAATCTGGAATTCTGCTTCTAAATTCTTTAGGTGACTAACCTTGAAGTCTAGGTGACTGAAATCACCCTGAACCTTTAGTTTTCAATATTATTTCACTTACTCATATCAATTGTGGGAATATTGCTATGCTAACATAGAACTTACATTCTTGAATATTTAAAATAGAATCTTTCAGCATATAACTTGATTCCTTTGTGAAAGAACGATTGGGATTTAATTTCTGGACAAACCATACACCTTTTCAAAATCCTATAAACATGTGAATCATAACCTAGTTCATTATATTTATATTAAAATTAATTAAATTCTTAAGTCAAAGTGTTTTTGGGTGTATGTGCTTGTGTGAGAGTTGAACCATAGGACATAGGTCGATCAATCCCATCCTACATCACCGACCAACAAAGCAACCCCTTAAGCATTACCATAAAGGCTTCCCCTAGTTCAAAATGTTCTGTTTAAGCCATAGCTACAAGGCCGGAAGGTCGAGCCTATCATTGTAGCACCAGCAAAGGACTGGAGGTCCAGAATGCTCCTCTACAGACATTAAAGTTAGATAACACTTCCACGAGTGATTTCTAGTTACATTGAGATTTGAACTCCTAACGTTAGGACATTGAACATTAGCTCTATGCTACTGAGTTACCACCTTGGTGGTGCAACCATTTGCTTAATTTGTAATTGCAAAACACTCACTACCAATATTGTTGTAAGGTTGCATGTTTGTTTTTGTATCCTTTTGTTATTAATAAAATGAAGCTTATGTTGTGGTGACAAAAAATGCCTTTATTCCTCACATATTCAACAAAGATAAGCGCTTGATGAAATTCTTGAGAGAGAGAGAGAGAGGGAAGACCAATAAAATTTTAGTTTTTAAATATATATATATATATATATATATTAATATAAGTTTAAATAATAATATGTAGAAGACACTCACTTCTCTTAGGTTTAACAAAAGGACAAGAAGATTGTCTAAAGTTTTCCAAAATTCCATTGATTTTTTTTGAGATTTCAAAAATGTCACAAACCTTCCTTGAGATTTGCCATGTTGGGGTTATGCCACATTGATTGTAAAAGGGGCTGGTGGTCAGTTATTAAGTATGAGGGAAAGCCTCACCCCATGAGCTAACTTTTGGGGTTGAGAAGGCCCTGTACCTCCCAACACTAGTATCAGAACCATGATTCAATATTCTCCTCAAAATGTCGGGTACGTGGTGCTGCAGATTTGGAGCCCAATGTGTGAGGGGGAGATTATTGAGGTTATCGCACATCGGTTGTGGAAGGGGCTGGTGGTCGGTTATTAAGTGTCAGGAAAAGTCACACCCCATGGCCTAACTTTTGGGGTTGAGAAGGCGCTGGACCACCCAACATGCCAAAAAGACACAAATCTTCTGTCAAAAGACTTGTCTTTTGCAAAATATAAGAGAATGTTTGTATCTTTTTGGTAAATTTCAAGAGAAATCTTTGAAATTCTTGAAATTTAAGGCGAATTCCTTGAAATTTTTAAAAAATTAAGAGAGATTTTTATCTTTTTACCAAATCTTGAAAGAGGTGAGTGTATTTTGCCCAATAATTAATATACTAGCTTGATTTGGTTAACTATAAATACTAAATTTGACAAATTGAATTCAAATCAATAACTAAACGAAATGAGAAAAGGAATTCAAAATCTAATTGAAAAAGTGGTTAATTGATTTTTTTTTTATTTGAATAGAATCAAATTTTCTTTGCAGTTTAATTTTTTCATCTACCCCAACTAATTAACCATGTTTATGGCAAGCAAATCAATAAATCATGCACCAAACAAATTGAATAGTACAATAAAGGCATTCATTTACAAGTCTTTCCCATCTTTTTTTTTTTTTTTTTGTACTTATTAGGTTGTACCCAATATTTTAGTATGATAGATGTTCATTTCACCAAAAAAAAAATAAAAATTACCAATTAATGTGCACATTATGTTACTATTATTATTTTGCTAGAGTTCTAAGTTAATTGTGTTATTAAAGGCCTTCCATTTATGCAATTCTAAATTGCACTTTGTAATGGTTTGATTTATTTTTTGATAAGCTAGTTTCCAAATAGAACACACATTGTAATCATTAATTATTTTATATATTCATTAATTATGACGTTAAATTATACGCTCATATTTTCTCAAACCGCACCGGTAAAGGAAATATGACTCCCTAAAATATATTTATGAAATTCATCTTCTCTAGCTTTTAGAATATATATATTTAACCATTTATAATATTTTTTAAATCATTTGTTTCATTACTAAATATTATAACTCATGAAAAAGGTTATTGAATTATCAATGAGAATTGAAAATCATGTTAAGTGAAAAGTACGCACATATTACTTTCTCGATTGATTATTTATTTGACATGTAAAATAGAATTTTTATTAATTAATTTATCAGATATTTTATTAAAAATAAATTCTTTCACATTCTCTGCACATTTTCCAAAGTAAATTAAATGCAAAATCAGTTCAAAGAAACCAAATTTGATTTGGTTCTTCTCACCTTTAATTAATTTAAACCGATTCAATCACATGAATTAATTATCAAGAAAATATATTTATACTTTTAGAGAGAGAAAGTTATGGCAAGTTTCACGAAACTATATCTTTTAAGACGTGTTGCGTTCCGAACTGACATAAAGATAGATTCTACACGATTCTACCTAAAACTTATATAAATGGAAGGTCCGTTTACCTATTTGCCGATGCACAGCGCGCAACCGCACTCCGAAATACCCAATATTTTCTTTTTGACAAAAATGGTAATACATGAATTAATTTAAACCGATTCAATCACATGAATTAATTATCAAGAAAATATATTTATATTTTTACAGAGAGAAAGTTATGATAAGTTTCACGAAACTATATCTTTTAGGACGTGTTGCATTCTGAGCTGACATAAAGATAGATTCTACACGATTTTACCTAAAACTTATATAAATGGAAGGCTCGTTTACCTATTTGCCGATGCACAACGCGCAACCGCACTCCGAAATACCCAATATTTTCTTTTTGACAAAAATGGTAATACATTATGGTGACATATTATCTAGTAGTCCTCATGAAAGCTACATGGTAAACCCTTTAACGTGGGGTTTGGTAAAGATATGACCTTGGAAATGGAGTTCCTGTATAATGCCTAAGGCCGTGTTTGGGGAGCACGTTAATGTATTAAAAAATTTGTAAAAGTAGAATAATCATTTGTTACACCAGAGATTAGGTCTTTCTGCCCCCTAATAAAGACAGACTCCTTCTCTGGTTTCTTCCATTTACTCCACTTAACTTTAGAGGCTAGGTTCCTCTGCTTTGCCCTCCCTCGCCCTAATCATGGACCCTCGCATCGCAGCCGTACACGTGGTGCTTTACGGTACTAGTGGCTGCAGGGGATAATTCCCTCTAAAGTAAAAAAATGAATGGAAGGAGGCTAAAGGGGAAGCTGTCCATGAATGACAATCGACTTATCGGTTTTTGCTTGGCCCTACTCTTGAATTTGACCATGTTTAATTATCCTCCCAATTCCTCATCTACCATTTTCAAAATTTTGGAATGCCAAGTGTTGGACTTGCCCTAATTGGGTCTCTTGGATTATCATTTTTATTAAAGTTTATTTGTTTGTATCGCAGCCTAAATGGGTGATTACAATTTTGATCGATAATTTTTAGGCAATGTTTTGTGTTCGATAGTTTATTTGAGTTAAAAGTGTCGAATACTTTTTGAAAATTAAAAATTTTGATTGCCTATTTAAAATGTGGAGCAATTCGATACCTCGAATGTCTATCGATATTTATATTTTTAGATATTATTTTTTAAATAAATATTAAAAAAATGATCTGATGGTTCACTTTTAACAACTCTAGATAAAAAAAAGTTGTAAATCCGTTTTCATGTTATGTCAAATATGAACCAGCCACGCTATATTATAACTCAATTTAACAATATTCTCGCTTTGATATATTCTTTTCAAGAAGAAGAAAGGAAAAAATAAAAAGGAGTTCTCTCTTTTCCCTTATTTATGTGAAGAAAAATGGGAAGAATCTAAAGAAAACGAAGGAAAACATATTGTACGTCAAATAAATGTGTTGGTTAACTATTGTTCGTTAATTTTTTTTTTAAAAAAGAATTGAAGTTTTTTTCCTTATGAAAGAATTAATTTTGAAATGTGAGAAAAACCTATTATATTTTTAGAGTAGAGTTTTTTCTATTCATTTTTTTATTACCCACTTTTTATAAATGGGAAAAGAAAATGGGTCTCTCATATTTCCCCTTTTCACCTTTACTTTGCCCTCATCTTTTTTCTTTCTTACCAAACATGTGTGAGAAAAATGTTTCTTATATCATTTAATTTAATTTTTTTTTCATAAAATTAGTTAATGCATTTTTCTTTTACATTTGAAAGTAAAAAATAATAATTAAAATTTTCAAATCAAGATACTTTCTCAACAAATCACTTTTCTTTATGTCGCTTAGTATTGTCAAAACTAGTTTCGCATTCTCTTTATAATAGTTCTCAATTTTAGAAAGCATATATGAAAGGTTAAACATCGTTTATACTTAAAAAAAAAAGGGACCCTTTGTAATCTTGGCCATCTTATATTAGAATAAAATAATAAATTAAATAAATAAAACGATGGGCCGATCGAATCAGTAAAAAAATATTTGGAATGAATATTAAAGTATACTTTTTATGAAAAACAGGCAGCAAATGTATATAAAAAAAATCATAGTGCTAGGCAGGACTTTTGAGACCATTGGATTTTTTTTTTTTTGGATGGGGGAGGCTAATAATGTATTTGCCTTTGAACCCCATAAGATGGATGATTCACCCAATATGAACATGATTTCATCATTGGCCATGCATCAAGTGGCTTTGCTATGGGGATTTAGGTCCCTCCTCTGATGAGGACACCCATCTAACCCATTGGCTTTGCTTTGGTGCTTTGCTTTTTTTTTTTTTTTTAATAAAAATAAAAAATAAATAAAGTTAAGGATGAATTCTGAAACTTGAAAACATCGAAACGTTGTATTTGAGAGCATGAATTTCGGATTTTTAGATTTGAATTTGAGTGGATTTAGACAATTTTTAATATAATTTTATATTACACCTTATTTGAACACAACATAAATTCAAATTCAAAATCTCTCCAAACATAAGTTAAACATATATAATTTATATGTATTGAAGCAGGTTAACTTTTTAATTTTTTTTTTTTTTGAAAAATATTAAGATCAATTTCGAACTTGAAAACATTAATATATACACACACTAACAAAATTTACTTTTTATATTTGGTAATCAAAATATTCAAAAATAAAATTATATATATATATATATATATGTATGTATGTATGTATCAAAGTAGCAGCAACAACAACAACAACGATAACAAGCCTTAAGTTCTACTAGGTGAGGTCGGTTACATGAATCTTTTTCGGCTAATTCATCGAATCAAGAGCATTTTTCTCTATTAGATCAAGACTATTAAATCCTTCCTTGTTACATTATTATAAGTTATTTTAGGTTTACTCCTACCTCTTTTTATACTAGAAATAATGAATAACTCACTTCTCCTCTTAAGTGCTCTATTAGATTTACCTTTCAAATTTCCAAACCATCTAAGTCATTACTCATTTATCTTGTCTTTGATCAGTACTATGCTTAAATTTAATTTTATACAACATTAGTATTTATTTTTAAAAAAATTTAACGATATTAAAATATATTTTTAATTTTTAAAACTATTTGATTTAATAAGAAAATATATAGAAAATGAATTTTATTCTTATTTTTCATTTTTTTTTTCTCAAAATTCTTTAATCCGATTAGAAACTAAAAGTGCTATTAGAATTTCGCCTAAGATTTAAAAAACTTTGAAAACTTTTATTTTAATTTTATCCTTATAATTTGACATAAAAGGTTTATTAGCACAGAATAATGTTATGCTTTAAAGATATGTATAGATATAGAAATAAATAGCATAGAGAGGGTTCTGATTTTGAAACAATAAATTTAATTAAATTTACAAAAAGCAAGAATTTCAATTTTGTTTAACTAATTTAATAAGCAAAAAAAAAAAAAAAAACTTAAATAATTCGATACTAAAAACTATATATTGAGTTGAAATAAAAAGTAAGTAAACATAAATAATTTCAAAAAAATAAATGAATGATATTAAAAAATATTTGTGAAAAAATTCAAAAATAAATTTGAGAAAAGATAGATGAAGCTTTCTATTGAATTAATTTTTATTTACACATCATCTCATTAAAATTTTTTGAGTGACATAATTATTAGATGTCTTGTGATGTATATGTATAGATATCTGTATAGCGTATACATGTATATATATATATATATATATATATTACAAGATTTATATATGGTTGTTTTATTTTTCTTTTTCAAAAAAAGAAAAAGAAAGATAAATGTCTTTTTTATTTATATGTGCAGATTTGTGTTCGATATGTGAGTCATTATCGATTAAATTAACTGATAACTAGATAAATAAATAAATTAAAAATAATATGCACATAGTACTTAATGTGCATTATGAGCATATCTACTAATTTTTTGAAAAAGATTAAGCTAATTTATTATAAAAAATTAGGAGTAATTAAAAGAAAGCAGAATTAATCCCTTCAAATTTTTATTTGGGGTTTATTCAGTCCTTGGAGTGAAGTCATATATTGGACCCAAGAGCTGTGCCCAGATCAAATCAAACGGTGGAAAATTGAGCTGCTCCCATGTTTGACTTTTAAAAAATAAAAAATAATTGATTTTACAGGGATCCATTTCTAACATGTATCAACATCATGTCACCATATATATACACAAATACAAATAGGGATAGAGATAATTCTGTTTCCTGTATTTCATAAAATTAAAAAAAGAAAAACCCAAATCGAAACGAACTGGGTTTGATTTTTTATTTATTTTGTTTTTGGTTTGTTTTGATGTTCTTAATTTTTGTATTTGTAGATATATAAAAATTAGAAAAGTCTATGGTCAACAGGATAAATGCAATAATATTCCTCTACATCTTCACTCCATTATAGGTTATTAAATTAATATTATATAAAAAGGAATTGAGAGATTTCAATAACATCAAAATAAAGCAAAGAAAGCTGAACATTTACTTCATATACAATACAAGAAGAGGTCATAGAAACACAACCCCTTCTCTCCTTCTTCCATTTCACCTTCCTTTTTCTTTCACACCCATTTATTAGATTCCTCCAATGGTCTTTTCTCTTCCATTGGATTGTACAGATTCCCAGCTTCAAAAACCCATCTCAATCTCTTCATTTTCTTGTTGATTTCGCTACTCTCTGTGGTTTTTGGACTCAAAACTCTTCTGGGTTTTCTGGGTTTTGGTTTTTTCTGCAAAAACTCTTTCTGGGTGTCTTGCAGAATAGCCTTTCATTCCCGCTACCGTATGCCATAAGAGGATTGAGGAGAACAATCATTTTTGTTTTTTTCACAAATTTTTCATTTATTTAGTTCAACTTTTTGTGCAGAAAATATTTTTTTTCCTTTTTGTAAATTTTCTCTTGAATTTCCTTTTTAAGATTAAGGAAAAGAAAGAGACATGGGCAAGCAAGGGCCTTGCTATCACTGTGGAGTTACAAGTGAGTTTTTGTTTCTTCAATTATTATTATATTTTATATAAAATTTTTGTTATTCAGGATTTTATTTTTTATTTTTATTTTTTTATTTCAATTCCGGGAATGAGTTATGTGCGTAGCTTAATAAACTCCATCACAGAAGAGAACGTCCTTATGCTATTGTATTTGAAAAGGGAGGAGGTTTCCTGTACAAAGAAAGTGAATTATGAATACGTTTTTTTTTTTGGTTTCAATACTAGTCTGATTGTGTTTGAATTTATTTGGTAGTCTAATAGGAAGGCAACAGAGCCAAAGCTGCCCTTGTTTCTTGGACTACCTATGCTGATTTTTTAGTTTCAGCATTTTTATTGATTAATAGGGTCTTCATGGTTTTGTTCTCATCCTTACAAAATTTCCTCTTCGTTTGGTTGCGGATTCACCTTTGACATTCTTGTAACATGTGTGTGTACTGGAAATCTAATTGGGTCTGTTGATAATTGGGCATTTGCAGAGTCTATAATTGATGTCTTATGTTTTCCTATTGGTTTTGAGGGCTTTGTTCTTGAAGTCATGCCTGAGATTGACTGAAACCATAATTTCCTAAATCCTCTTCACTTCCTAATTTAATATTTCTATCTGAAAATGTACTTTTTGAGATGCCTATGTTTAGGTTTCTCTATGCTTTAAATTGAAACTTTTGCTTGATTCCTTGCTCATATTAATCAGTCTCTTTGGTTATAGGGGAGTCGAAAATTACTGACAAATGACAACACATGTTTTTTTCTAAACCATTTTCTCAATCTTTGTCAATTGGAGTGTTCATTCCAAGTAATTTCCTCAATCTTTTTTTTCTCATACCATATAATTCAAGTGGGAATTATTTCTAGACATCTATTTGCGCAGTTGTTCGAAGTTCATCCATCTCAACTTATAGTGTTTGTTTAAATCATTTTGGCATTCTCAGTAGGCTCAGATTTTTCTGTGGCTTCTGCATTCAAATTGTTCAATTCAAATTCTGAAAGGATTGTATGTTTCATCATCGACTCCTGAAAAAATCTTATTCGTGTGCCAATCCTTACTTTTTGACAGAATTTGGATGGCATGTTTGAAACTTAGTTTCCATTGCACTTGCTCAAAGTTCACTGGTTATATTTCCATCCTCAAGAGATTTTTTTTACTCTCTTTAGTCTGCTGCAATTTCAACAGTTCCACTCAATTCAGCGAACTCATATTCGAGCAGTTTGCGGCTGGCTACACGAATCCTTTTTTCCCTTATGGAACTTCATGTGTTTATTTCCAGAAATGTATCTTGTTCCAATCATTTGTTAGATGGTTGTTGCCTTTCATTAGGCCCTCTCCATGGTTTCAGCTTAATAGGTGGTGCAAAAACTAATTCCGAATAGGTCTTGTGAGGGACAACCTCTTTCGGGATGGCTAAATTGTTTCTCATGTTGACCAACACTGCTATTGAAAGCAATTCCTCAGGGACATTGCTGTATGATTATGGGTCTGCCTCTTAATTGGGATATTTCAAAGTATAAAAACAAACCTATTACCGTTGCTTTTAGACAAAACATAATTGCTCTGGATGCCTTGATCCAAGAATTAGAATTTAGAACCCTGAGGCCATGCCTACTATTGATGCCTTCATTTTCTTCCCTTGTAGTGCGAAGGGCCTCTGTACAAGAGAGTTCTCTACACATATTCATTGGTACCTACCCTTGGGGTTGGACTAATAGCCAGTTTATAAAATCTCCTAGCTTGTTTCCTCTAAGAGGAGTGGCAGCTTAAATATGTTCTGCATAGAGTATGGAAAGGAATGAAAATTAAGGCAGCTTGAATTTCTCTAGCAATCAAAATCCTCCAATGCTTAGAAGAAATGCTTCCAATCCCCAACAATTCCTTCTCTACCTCCACTTTTCGAAATTGGTCTTGCTTCATGTCTCCTCATTAAGAGCTTCTAAGTTTGGTTATTTCTGTTGAATTTAGTAACAAGCTCTTGTAATTCACCAATCACCAGTGGCAGGCTCTAGATCTCAATGGAACATTTTTCACTGGTCTTGGCTTATGCTCAGGCATAATTTTATTCTTAGTTACAGCAATTTCTACTTTCAATTTGTCATTGTACTCATTAACCTCAGTAGAGTCCCATTATTCTGGTTTGACAGGTTTAAGCTGTGTTCACCATAGTAGCCATATTCTTTGGTTATTCCATGCCGTTGTGAGTTGTCTTCAAATTGCTCTATGGTCAAGTAACCTAATAAAAGTTAACAAAAATTGCACGATTGTGGGTAAATAATCCAATTCAGTTCAACAAACACTGTCCAAGTGCTGCTCTTTTCATATGCACTTTGTAATATGCATTCCACTCTTGCATTCCAAAATGATGGAATTCGGCCTGAGACATCTTTGCGGTAATTGTTCAGTGTTGAATGTGACCTCCTCTTGCTTGGTGTTCAAAGTTTTGCTCAAATGGATTTAACATTGAATGCATTGATATGATACATGTCATTTTTTATTTTTTACCCTCTCAAAATATCAGCTACATGATGCTCCTCTTAGAATATAGATTGCATTTCAAATTCTTATGTTTCAGATGAGCATATATGCATTGCTTCATCTATATTAATCTGTTTTAAAATTTTAACTTTTGGCCTCATAATTTTTGAAATGTGAATGAGTTCTAACAATCAAGGTCTGCAATAGGCACTCCTCTTTGGCGCAATGGGCCTCCAGAAAAACCAGTACTCTGCAATGCATGTGGATCCCGGTGGAGGACAAAGGGAACGCTTGCAAATTATACCCCCTTACATGCACGTGCGGAAACTGATGATCTTGAGGACTACAGGGTTTCCAGGGTGAAAACCATGTCTATTAAGAACAAAGAAGTGAAACTGCACAAACGAAAGCAAAGTCATGATAATGGACTAGTTGTAGGGGTTCCCCCTGATAACAACCAGGGTTCTCGAAAGGCTTTAGATGAAGACACAAGTAATAGATCAAGTTCAGGGTCAGCAATATCTAACTCTGAGAGCTGTGCACAATTCAGTGGCGCAGATGCAAGTGATTTGACAGGTTGGGTTCACAATACTAGATCACTTTCCGCTTCCATTCTTGTCTCTCCTACGCAATATTGATTAAACAGAAGATAGTTGATTGCAAAATATTGTTAATTTTGGAGTAACATGTAGGCATATGGTAATTACAACAAAGAGCCACATGTTCCTGTATAATATAATACTGCCTATAGGAAAAGACATGAACACTCTTTAATATCAGGCAAAGTGGATATAGGATGTGCTTCTGAAAAACTTGCACTGTTAACATATTTTCAGCACATTAAAATGGGTATTTTGTTATGGCAAAATTTATAATTTTCCAAGAAATAAAGCTGGCTTCCAGTAGTTCTACAGAATTTTGCTGAGACTTAAGCATGACTAGTTTGTCTTATGGTACTATTCATATAAAAAGTGTAAATATGATTCACACCTCATTGAAAGTCATTCAAACATTCCATTTCTGTTTTATTTTGCATCAACAAGCAGACTTAGGACATGTTTTTTCTTCATCAAAGATTATGGTGTATTCAAAATTTCTTGAAGTGCAACTTCATTATGCAATGTGGCTTATCTTTGCCAATGTGGGCCTTTCTCTCTCTCCCCCTATACACATACGTTTATTTTCTTTAGAGTCTATATTATTAGATAAAATTGTGAAATGCTTAACATCTTTAGTTCTATGTACATAGACTAATCTTTTATGAATAATGTGAATGTGACCTCAGTCTCATATTATACCTTAATATTGCCGAAATTAGTGTGCTGAGGTGGATGAGTGATATAATGTTAAAAGATAAATTAAGGAATGAACATATTCGATGTAAGTCAGACATGAAGCCTATAGAAGATAAGATAAGGGAGGGGCGGATCAGATGGTTTGGGCAATCACGCCAACGTTATGGAAGTTCCTGGATCATGTGAAATAAGAGTAGTACCAAAGGCAGCACCTTATGATTTAAATGGAAAATTGGCTATGGAGATTCCGCGCGGTCAAAAATTCATACAGACACAAGTGCATGTATAAGAGTGAGCTAGTTATTGTAGTGGCAAAAGGAGTAGAGGTAGATCTAAATTAACTTGGAATGAGATAGTAAGAATTTAATAGTCCTTAATTGTTGGAGAAAATTGCCCATGATTGTGTAAATTGGTGGAAAATGATTATGTAGTTGACCTAACTTAGTGGGACTTTGGGCTTGGTTTGTTGTTGTGTTGCTGACTAAAATGTACCTTCCAATTTGGTCTTTCTTTCAGGTCCATCCCAATCTGTTGTGTGGGATACAATGGTGCCTTCAAGGAAGAGGACGTGTGTGAGCCGTACAAAACCATCTCCAGTTGAGAAGCTTACAAAAGATTTGTACACTATTTTACATGAACAACAATCATCATACTTCTCTGGATCATCTGAGGAGGATCTGCTTTTCGAGAGTGATGCACCAATGGTCTCTGTTGAGATAGGACATGGAAGTGTTCTTATTAGGCATCCAAGCTCAATAGCTCGAGAAGAAGAATCTGAAGCTAGCTCCCTTTCAGTTGACAACAAACTGTATCCTGCAAATGAGGCATACTCAGTTTCTGTGGCCCTTCCTGTACATACTGATAAAAAGGGTGTTAGTTTTGCAAGTGCTGAGACTGAAAAAATTAAGAAGCCTCCTGGACAGGGAACACAACAAGAGCAACTTAAAAGGTACTCCTTGATTTTGAGTTCAAGTAACTTCAACTCTTATCTGCACTGCCTGGTTTATTTAACTGGTACCAAAATAAGGATGCCTGTTCTACTTGAATTAGAGGTGCTTAACATGGAAGTGTCCAATAGATATAGGGGTATTCAAGATTGCCCACAGGCCCAAAGTATGGACTTTGTTTGATTGCTTTCAAGAAAGGCTTAAAATTCTGCATTTGTGTGCATCATGAAGGTGAACTTATTGTTTTGGTGTTCATAAAAACTAAAACCTTGCTGTTTTGGTGTTACAAATTTGTATGAGTTATTGACTCAAAAGGGAAGACTGATAAATGCAAACATTAGAAAATACTCTTTTCCCTTCAGTACTTAATTTGATGAGAAGTTGGAAAATTTTGCTGATACCTTGTTTATTTTTCTGCTGTTGAAATTTCAGGGAAAAGTTTCAGCAAGAAAAGTCACAAGTTCTGGGACATCATCATTCACCACTATGTCATGTAGATTTGAGAGTAAGTTGCATATCCATTCTTTGTGGTACCATAGGAGCCAAAAAAACATTATGTGTTCTTTAGGGCACTGCCTTAATGGAGTTATTAGGGGGATTATGAAGGCTATCATGTTAAAATTCTTCACTCAAAATCAGAATGTCTTGATTCATACTCGTATTAAGCTTAATTGACTTATGACACATTTTCTTGTATATAGTGCATTGCTTACTAATATTGCAAAATTATGCATTGGTTAGTGAATGCTCCTATTATAGGTGACATGGCATTGGAGCCACAATTTGGTGCTTCCTACAAACAACCTCGAAAAAACCTTACTTCTATCACAATAGAGGACTCTCCCATCATGATAGAAGCTCACTTAGCAAGTACATTTGGTTGCCACAGGGTTAAAAGTGATATTGTTATGGATTCAATGAGATGGAATTACAATATAATTTTGCAGCTTCTTAGGCATATTATGTGAAAATGCTTTACTTTTATGTAATTGTGTTAATTATGAGTTTAGAGATAGATTTTATTTCATAGTTTTGTACATATTTTGTCAATATTAATATATTATGTATAATTTATGTTATTGCTTCCTTGATGCTTCTGACTTTTGAGTATTATGCATCTGTACCCACTTCTAGTCCCCCTTCTTCTCCAGCTTCATGTAAATGTGAATCATATCCAATTTTTTCAATTTTCCACAGTGTCTTAAATATACTTTTTTCGTCTCACCTGGATTATTCAATTTCAATTTTATCAATTTTCCATAGCAACTTGATGTGCTTTTTTCTTCTCACCTGGATTACGTTCCAAGAATTTATTTTCATTCTTGAATTTGTTCCCAAAAAAATTTCCTGCATATTTATTATCTGTCTGGAATGAGTCTTGAATTCCAAATTTGTTGTTGGAGTGAGGATTGGTGTCTTTTTGTTATTAATCTTAGATTCTTATGACTTTTTGTTATTCTGTAAATCGTTGTGACTTCTGGTTGTCATTTATGTACATGTATCTTGTAGGATGTTGTCAACTTTGAAGAGTTCACAAGACATTTAACAAATGAGGAGCAGCAGCTGTTGGTTAAACATTTACCATCTGCTGATGCTGCTAGGTTTCCCGATAGGTTAGTATCTTATTACACATTTTTTTATCATCATGTACGGTCTGATGCCAGGCTTCTGTTTGATGCTGCCAGGCTTCCTGATAGGTTAGTATCTTATTACACATTTCTTCGTCATATACTCTCTGTATTTCCATGACAGATCATTCACACAAAATAATTTCCATCATAGATTTTCTATCATAATTTAATTTTTCTTTTTCGTAGTTTTTGAGTGATTGGGGGCAAGCCTTGACCAATAGTATGGTTGTTGTGCTTAAACATAAGATCACAAATTTAAGTCACAGAAACAGCCTCCCAGTGTACAAAGCTCCCACACCACATCAGGGTTCTGGGTAAGAATGATGTATGCATTCTTATGTCCATTCAAGTCACAGAAACAGCCTTTCAAAAAGTGGAGGCAAGGCTGCCTATTTAATGCCTACCCAGAACCCTGATATGGTGTGGGGGCTTTGTATGCTGGGTATTGCATATGTGAATGACTCCATATTAGAATGCAGTTGGTAAAATATTGTAATGCATTAGAAAAGAGTAATTTTTTTAAAGAAAAATTCAAGACATCAATTTTGAAATCCTAAAATATTTTATGCGTGTCATATAAGCTGATTCAAATGCTATGCATTCTTTTCCTCGTTTCATGGCTTCCTATCTAGTTTGCTTCCTATCTAGCTTGTATTCTTTTCTTGTACCTATTTGATAATCTTTTTCATGTTGAACTTGGTACTTTTCAATATATATGGACGAAGTGTGTTTTATATTGGGCTCTTATGTAAAGGGCTTTATAGAATCTGGTATACAATTTTGAAGGGGAAAAAATTGACAAATTTTTGTTCATATATGCAGCCTTAAAAGCATGTTTGATAGCCCCCAATTCAAGGAGAACCTATGTTCCTTTCAGAAACTGCTTGCAGAAGGAGTTTTTGATGTTTCTTTCTCAGGGGTGAAAGCTGAAGATTGTAAGACCTTAAAGAGGCTTGCATTATTCAATTTAACAAAGTCCAAATGGATAGAACAGTATAATGTACTGAAGGTCTGAACTGATTTCTTGGAAAGTGAACATCATGCAATGAGAAAGTTTTCTAGTTTATATTCTTTTAATAGTCTAGAAGTATTTCTACTGATCATTTCTTTCTTATCTTTGGATGCAGAAATGTAAAAGTAATAATGGCAGGTCTGTAGTTGATGGAGGAATTAATGCTTCAAGTAATTCAATTAGTGTCGGCAGACTATCTGGCTGCCAAAATCAAAATTTCTCAGGTTAGCAATGCTTTCATCTTGATGTTATATTATCCACTAACTAAAAGCGTGATTGAATAATTTCTTGTTAAGAACGGAAGTACGACTAAGATTGGAGATGTACCATATGATCTTGAAGTTGACTTATGCAATATCTTCAATAATAGATGAAAACATAGTATGGGAAACATAAAAAACGGGGTTTGAAAAACTCACGCTTGACCCGTGCCCCAACTACTAGAACAATTCTTTTATACCCCTTTTCTTCTCCAAGGTTTTCCGTTTCTTATTCTCTATGGTTCTGGAATTTTAGGATTACCTGCACAGATAATCACCTCTTGGACTCGGTTATGGGGATTGTTAGCCCTAATTTTTCATGTAGTTGTTTGATGATTGAACCCATGATCCCAATGTCACTTTCTCATGCCACAAGCATGAATTGAAACTGTTAGTGCCTCTAATGGCAATATCATATTCTCATGGTACAAGATGAATAAGCACTGCTGAACTTCTCATGGTTGACGAGTTTGAAAGGTTGAAGTCACTTCTAACTTATGGCTTCGCCTTGTCAGTTGCAACTCAGTTTTTATTTGCTTGCAGTAACTATTATATGGTGTATGCTGGAACTGTTAATTTAAATCACCATTGTATGAATTTTTCAGAAGCAAAGGCAGCAAGGGAAGGCCCAACAAGGGTGATTGCAAAGGCTGGCTATGACGGCAAGGAGCTTAGAGACAATGACGGTTCTTGCTTCAGTCCTAGAAGTCTATTTGCCTTGCCTCCTGATGGTAGTTCCGTCATGCTGGATTCTTTGCATTTTCCCGATGAAAGTTCTGATCAGGATCTGCTGCTTGATGTGCCATCCAACGGGTCATTTCCGCAGGCAGAGCTCCTTCACCCAACTTCAAGCTTGAATACACCACAGGCAAGTGCTAGCAGTAGCTCAATTTACACACACCTACTCCGTCATTGACGATGCCTGTCCAAAAACTACTCTATTTACTTGTGCTTTTTGGGTGATGCTTCTGCCAAGCCCGTTTACTAGGGCTCAAATATTTTGCATGCCAAACACATGTCCATGTGAATGAGGTTTGATGGTTGCTCTCATTTCTCTTTTATCTTCATAAATTTTCCCGTGTACTCTTTTGAACTCAGAATGCTAAGGGATAAATGTGGGTGGGCTTTTTGTATAGGTGCACAAAAGGTTGTAATATATAGCTCAAAATGCAGGAGAGGTGGTTTACTGCCAGAGTTTTGTATGCAATCTTAGTTTCTGCCTTGGCAATATAAATTCGACTCTTTGTGATATTGTTTCTTCGGCTTGCTTGTGAAATTTACGCTTGCCTTGTTTGCTACATAACACGCCAAACATTACACACTTTACTGTTACTTGGAAGAGCAGACTGAAGAAGTGAGGTGTTCATGAGCCTGTTTATTTTGGAATTTAATGTGTTCTTATGCCGTAGGTGATTTATTTTTTCACATTTTCAATGGAGCTTCCAAACAAAGGGATCATAATGGAATAGCTATTGTATTTGCTCACCTTGAAAACAGCATGGTAATCAACATTGTTGTACTGGAATTCGAGAATGGTTATCTGTTTCATGTTTGTTAAAACAGCTCTAGTTTTATCATAATTGCCGTGTTATAACACTAATACTATCAATTTTATTTTCACAACTTAGTTATTATAATGTTTTACGCACTAATATTGTGTATAAGGTCTTGAAAGAAGGAAATAAGGGTTGTACTTAGGGTGCTAGTTTCAAACTTCAAACATGAATTTATACTTTCTTTTGAACATGATTTATTATAATTTTATTAAATTTTTTACATAAATTTGCACAAATTCAAATTGAAGGTTTGAAATTTAAGCTTTCCTATTCGTACAAATTTAAATTTAAGATTTGTGCGATTCAAACCTTCTCAGAGGATAAGAAAATTGACAAATCTAAGCCATTTATGATGGCCAAAAAGTCAAGCTTAGGCATTCCATTTGTTTGTTGGAAGGTGGTGATGGCCATTATGGGATTTGGATGGTGGAGAGGAGCAGATGGCTAAAGTAGAATGTCAAAAAAGAGAACTTGAGGATTGTTAAATGTAGGGAGAAAGAATTCTATTGCAAGTAGGCTTGCCAAAGTGGGTGGATAGTTGTAAGTTGTAATTGATAAAACCCTAAAAATTCATCCAAGAAGCAAATTTGGCTTTACTTTCAAATTTATTTTTTTTAAAAAAAATTGATTTGAGTTCACATTTATTTTTCATCCTTGGATCAACAAACAATTACTTATAATATCAATTTTCGCTTATAGAAATTTCAATCATCAAATATTGAGCAATTTTATATTATAAACTATAACATTAAATCTTATTAAAGAAAATACGTGAAGTAAATTTTTTGAAACATATGTTGATTAATGTGGGTAAGAAAAAGAAAGAAATTTTCAAAAATTTAAAAACAAAAATATTATTAGGGAAGTAGGAATTGCCTAATAATTTTGTTTTTAAACTTGCTTTTTAGCACTTCAAGAACAATTCTACTGTATATGAAGGTTGTAAATGATGGTATATTTTTTTGGATGCTATTTTTATTTTTAAATTATTATTTTTTTTAAATTAAAATTAAAATATTTATGGAGAGAAGTTTTGAAATCTAGAGAGTTTAATATAAGTAGAAATAAGATAGGATATATGAAATGTAATTTTAGTAATGATATAAGGAATATTGGAGACAAAGTTAAACTTGATGATGAAGACATAAATGACATTTGTAGATTTCGATATCTTGAATCTATTATGCAAGTTGAAGGAGAAATTGAAGATGATGTCATGCATAGAGTTAAAGCAAGTTGGGTAAAATGATGAAATGTTTCAAATGTGCTCTATGATCGTAGAATACCCTTAAAATTGAAAGGAAAGTTTTATAGGATAGCTATAAGACCAACTATGCTATATGGATCGGAATGTTGGGCGACGAAGAAACATAATATCCAAAAAGTAAAAGTTGTCGAGATGAGAATACTTAAATGGATGAATGGTATAACATTGAAAGATAAATTAAGAAATAAACATATTCGTGGTAAGTTAGGTATAGCTTTTATAGAAGATAAAATAAGGAATGAACGACTCAGATGGTATGAACACTTGCAACGTAAGTCACATAGTGCACCTGTGAGGAGAGTGACTTAGTTACTATAGGGGGCATTAGAAGAGGTGGGGGTAGATCTAAAATAACTTAGAAGGAGATAGTGAGTAAGGATTTAATATCCTTGAATCTATCAAAAGAAATGGTTCATAATCGCATAAACTGGCAAAAAATGATTCATATAACCAACCCCACTTAGTGGGATTAAGGCTTGATTTTGTTGTTGCTGTTAACTTTACATGATAATTTTATTTTAATCTTTTCCATCAAAAAATTGTGCAAACCCTAACTTTTGGATAATACATATTATCACAATAGTTTTTTCCATTACACATGAAAATGGAAAAAGAATAATAACAAACTTAAAAATAAAAATGAAGATAAGTGCACAACAGTTTTATATATATATAAGCTCAACATGCACACTTCAAATTTAAATTGCTTATCAAAATATGCATAACCCTATTTAGTTTTTGGGACTTGTTATATTTTTTTTTTCAATTAGAAGGATTTGTTATGGTTTGCTAATATAATATTTTCCTTCAAGAATTAGATTTTTGGTACTTGTTTGGTTGTTGTTCAATGTTGCATTGTTAAGCTAAGTGAAAATTGGAATAGTTGGGACTTTTTAGCTTTGGATAATACTATTTTTAAGTAAACATTACATTTAGGATAAAATTTATCGTCAATGTCAAACAAAAACCCTAATATTTTTCTAATATCCTTGGCTTGCTAGCTTTTGGATTATATTGTTCAAGGAAATGTTAATATTTAGGATGATACAACAAACATGTCCTAATACTTTTAGCATTGCATATAAATAAATAGAAGTGAAAAACTACAACAATGATACATATAGTTAGAGACCTGAAAAAAGCAGTAGAGAAATGAGTAAAAAAACTAAAGAATCGCAACTGACTCATATAACTAGATAATTAAAAAAGGAAAAAGTAGAGAAACAGATAAAAGAGTAAAGAATCACAACTATGATACATATAGTTAGAGGCTTGAAAAAAGTAGAAGCACAGAAATGAGTAAAAAATTAAAGGATCGTAACTATGACTCATATAACTAGAAAATTTAAAAAGGCATAGGTAGAGAAAGGGACAAAGGAGTAAAGAACAATGACTATGATTCATATAGAAAAATAATTTTAAAAAAAAGAGCCAAATTTCTCTCTCTCTCTCTTCCACACGCACCAACACAAATGATAAGGATGGAAAAGGCTTTTATTTTTCTCCTAGTGTGAACATGAGAAAATGAAAAGGAAAATTATTGTCCTCAAATTAATGAAGATTTTGTTATTGACTTTAGGAGTGAAGGTCCATTTATTTACGTTCTCAATTTTTTAGCTTATCACATAAGGGAATGAAGATTTTCTTTTCTATAGTGAGAATAAAGATCTTTAGACAAACTATAACAAACCAAGTAAACGATTGAGAAGGACCAAAACTCTAGACTCCTCCTGAAATAAAGACCTAAACTCTTAATTACAGCATTAATTTATTCGAGCGAGGGACTTGGGTCAATTTCTAAGACAACTTGACATTGAGAATTACTTATAATTATAGGGACTTCTTGTTCATATCATTTTATTTCTAGTTTAGGCTTGACTAGTGGTGATTTTTTCACATGGGCGACAATAGATTTAAGTTTGTTGGAAATTAATGAATTATATGAGATAATAATAACAACTTCTACAATAAGAGGCTTACAGAAAAGAACTAGCAAGTTTTTTTATAACATGCTAGGATTCAAGGGAAAAAATTTTAAGCAGTTTTAGTCTATGAGATCATATATTTTTCAAGTAAATGTTACTTTCAGGATAAAATCTATCACTACAGCAAACATGCCCTAGTACTTTTAGCATTGCATATAAATAAATAAAGAACAAAAACCGCAGCTATAATTTTAGAGACATTAGAAAAGCGAAGGCATATAAATGAGTAAACAATTAAAGAACTGCAATTATGATTCATATTGCCAAAGAACTTAAAAGGGCAAAGGCGGAGAAATGAATAAAGGAGTAAAGAATCACAACCATAATTCATATAATTAAAAGATTTAAAAAAGGAAAAATTATCTCTCTCTCTCTCTCTCTCTCTCATACACACACACACACACTCGCAGAGTCAGAAGATCAGAAGGAAAAGGACTTGTACTTTCCTCTCATTGGGCAAACGAAGAAAAATGGAAGGAAAAATTATTGTTACTCAAATTTGTAAAGATTTTTGTTATTGATTTTAAGAGTGGGAGTCCATTTGTTTATGTTCTCAACTTTTTAGTCTATTAAACAAGGGAATAAAACTTTTCTTTTTAGTGGAGAGAGTAAAGATCTTGGAATAAACTATAACAAACCAAGTAAAATATTGAAGAGGGCCAAAACTTTGGACTCCTCACCAAATGACTTAAACTATTAATTATAGCATCAATTTAAGCCAATGAGGGACATGGATCAATTTTCCCTCACTAACTTTACATTGAAAATTACTAATACATCATGAAGATATGCAAACTTGTAACGAAAAAATGAAAAGGTTGAAATCATTTATAGAAAAATGATCACATTGCTGACAACTCATAAGAAATAAAAAGGGCAATATGATCATTATTCATGCAATATGCATGTTATAATACATCACTCAAATTAATTATTCTTATTGACCATCAAAATTATTCTTTGCTTAGAAGAACAAAAATGACCAATTGGTATTAAAGAGCACGGCAAATGGGCCACCAATTGTTTCTAGTTTGACTTGATTGGTGGTGATTTTTGAGCATAAATCACAACAGATTTTAAGTTTGTTGGACATTAATGAATTAAATGGGATGATAATGACAACTTCTATAAGAGAACACTTACAGAAACGAACTTGCAAGTTGTTTTGTAACATACTAAGGTTCAAGGAAAAAATTTTGAGTAGTCTTAGATTATGAGATCATATAATGTTCAAATAAACGGTACATTCACGATAATTATCTATCATTATAGCAAACATGCCCTAATATTTTTAGTGTTGCGTATAAATAAAAAAAGAAGCAAAAAACCGCAACTACGATGCACATAGTTAGAAACTTTAAAAATGCAAAGGTAGAGAAATGAGTAAAGAATTTGTTGGAGTTGAACACATAGCGGAAGTACGCACAACTCAGACCAATCTGCAACCAATCTAGAACACTCGGATTGACTCGGAACAATCGATGCAAACACTCAGTGATGAATATACGAATCAAGCAAGCACAAATCACAATCACACACACACACAGTAATTGAAGAATAATAGACAAGAGACACAAGATTTACATGGTTTGGCAAGGTTTGCTTACGTCCACAGGAGCAACAACTGATTTTCACTATATGATTGTTC